>NW_010533659.1:0-64713 GCF_000687285.1 Phaethon lepturus
ACTAGATGACCTTTAAAAGTCCCTTCAAACCAAAAGATTCTATGATTCTATGCTTCTGAAACTCTAACAAGTGTATGCTAAACTTGTGCTGATCTGATCTGAAGTCAAACAAATCATCTGAATGTCATGAAGGACAACATCCCAAATGGCATCCCAATTTCCTGTGCATATAGTCTGACAACCACCTACTTCAACAGAAAAGGACTGAAAAGCTTTCCCATTTTCCACGTATACTTAAGAACTTGTGTCTTCTGAGAAGGCTATGGAGGCAGGCAGATTTCCAGGTAATGCTAGAAAAGGACCGTATCCAGGCAAAGGACTGCAATGTGGATCAATGGCAACAGCAGTAGAGTAAGAGCAGAGTAGCCCCCTTGCTCAAGCCTGGGGCTAAAGGCTTTTTGGTTCCAGATCACTTGTTGAACATTGGTTGATATTGCCTGCCTGACTCTGCTTTCTTATACATTTATATAGATTTGATCTCTTGGGTCAAGAAGCTTCAGAATTTATCCCCAGATGAGATTTCTACACTATGTTGCTGCTAGATCTTCCAG
Organism: Phaethon lepturus; assembly: GCF_000687285.1. Taxonomy (NCBI): domain Eukaryota; kingdom Metazoa; phylum Chordata; class Aves; order Phaethontiformes; family Phaethontidae; genus Phaethon; species Phaethon lepturus. Next base: position 552 of record NW_010533659.1, read on the forward strand.
GGAGCCAGCTAGCTGTTATCTAAGGTCCCTGAATGAACTGCACCAAGTAAAGCCCACAGGAAAAATAGCTGGAATAATACAAAATACAAATACTGTTCCATTCTAGTGTCAGTGCACAGCAATGAAGCTATATATTTCAAGGATTTACCTCAGCTCATTAAGTACGTCTTCAGATGTGCTGCCTTCAATAATGAAAACATCTTCCATGTCATCATTCAGCAAGTTGCAGGAGTAACCAATATTCATTGCCGTCTCTGGGAAAGACAAACGAGGAAGATGACACATCTTAGCAGCCCCAAACTCACACACTGTCTCTGTGGCCTTTTTACACACATCACTCAAAAGAGCTCTGAGCCTTTCAAAGTCAACAGTTTAAGAGAGCCAGGAGAGTCATCTTGATGGACATCACAGTAAATCTTCCCTAACTGAGCTTTACAAGGCCACAGAAAAAAGTAATTCTATCAAAACAAAAGGCCTAAAACACCCTTTGGCCAACATACTTGGAGCAACAAAATACATTTCATATTGATTCAAAAAAATCTTTTCAGGATATTTAACTTTTCCTCCCCTTATCTCCAGAAAAGCCCTGAACCATATTTCTATGAAATATGAAATTTTTTTTCAACATATTTGAAGAATATCAAGACATGTTGTTCAGAAAATTCTGAAAAAAGGTACTTTGGTATTTCATAAGCAAAAGTATTACATGTTTCATTTTTCTCAAAAAATCTCTGCTCATTTCTTGGATGAAATGATTTGCAAACATTTTTGGCCTCCCTGAAATATCATTGTTTCAGTGAAGTTTCCATTTCTCCAAAATAATTTATTGGAGTCTATTCACACTTCTCTCCAATTTAATGCTTTTTCCAAAAGCCTATGTTTCCTTCATTTCTATTCTGGATCATTAATGCCAGGACCACATTGAAACAGACCCAAAATCCACTTTAGCATTAAAGTTCCTGGAAAGTAGGACAAGATTTTTTCCACTTTCCTCGAAAACATCTAGTACAGAGGGTCAACTGTACTAAATTGACACCTTTTCACAGCATATGACAGGGGCTATAGGATGCTCATTGTCACATCTCTAATGGCAAAAGATACTGCCTCCACACTGCTTCCAGCCTCAGAACAGGAATTAAGAACAGGCACTAGCTACAGTTATCTGGTCTAATTCCAGATAACTGGAGATTTGCCTCACTGGCAATGAAGCAAGGCCCTGTAAGTTTGTCCTCTGTGCAGCTTTTCAAACGAGAAAGAATAAGAACATGGGTCTTAGCAGAACCATCCCATCGGTGGGAGAGAAGAGAAGCATCCAAAACTGTAGCCCCCATTACCTTGCTTGTCTCCAGTGAGAACCCATATCTTAATGTTGGCTTTGGCAAGAGTCTCAATTGTCTGTGGGACTCCATCTTGTAACTTGTCCTCAATCGCTGTGGCACCTAGCAGCTTAAGAGAAAATGGCAGGGAACTGGTAAGTTTTCCCATTGCTAGCAAAGGAGAAAGCATTAGATCTACAGGTAATTACTCAAGAAAACAGAAAGGAAATCTGGGAATAAGATTGTACTAATTTTCATTCTTCCTCGGCAAATTTAGTGTACAGAGTAGAGATCTGATCCTGCAAATGTTCTAGTCTCTGATACTCCAGGCTCAGCTGGATCACGAATATGCACGAAATTATTTGCCAACAGGTTTGCAGACCTAGGGGTCTATGTTCTTCCACATGTTCCCTTCACAGCAGGTAGAGCTGTCACTGAAGTACAAAGACAGCAGTGGATCTGTGTCCCCAAACCTCCATATGCATCCTCTATTATGGAGCTTGCTACCAGCAATATTGTACTGCAGCAGGCTGCTAAGCATCTTCTTGAGCCCACAACAGACCTGTCCTCACCCCTGCTTTACATTGTCACACAACTAAACCAAAGACTGCTCAGGACACACACCTTCATTATTTTAAAGTTATTGCTTTTTCTGCATTTTGGAGATACTTGGTGGATTTAATCTATTGTCAAATGGACTTGAAGGTTTCACTGCTAACTCAGGTTTAGACAGCATCTGCTACCACCTACCTCCTGCTGTTGGGAGACTAAATTCAGGGGTTGGCTTTGAGCCCAAGATCCCTTTTGGCTTCCTGGAATGTTCATCATTCATCAGCTATGAGTGTTATCAATGTAGATAACAGCTCTGAGGGAAGTTCTCTATAGGAAATTCTCAAGGCTGCACAATCCACTTTTTACACCAGTAGTCCCTGGTCCAGCTAGTGAGAGCTTAAAAGCTTGTAGCATGTAAAGCCACCTCCTGGGAGTACCTGTTCATCCTTGGCAGTCTGAGTCTGAGCTGGAAGCCCAAAGGTGGACATTGATGTCAAATGTGCCCAGGAACAGAGGACAAGGGCATGCATTCCCCACAGCCATTGTCTTTCTGTAGCTGCAGAAAAGCACAATAGTATTGTTGACAGTCCTTTGCCTGTCTGCCCATGACCTGCTGTCAGAGTGGCTGGAGGGACAGTTATGATGTCTTCTTGACTGTGGATCTTCCTTAAGTTTTATGTCAATCAATTATAAATAATATTTTTACTACTGCTTTCTGAATATAACCATGTTCCATCCCTTGTTGTCCTTATATCCTTATTCTCCCTAAGGATCCTTATATCAGGAGTCTGCCACACAGAGGGATCTCTGCTCTTGCCCGTCAGCCTGACTACGGTAATTTGCAGTCTTCTAGATGTCCACAAGACCCTTCTACTTCCTTGATGACTCTGGCTCTCGGACCCATTCTCTGTCACAAGCTAGGCTTTCCTACACATCCTCTGTCTCTCCCTGCAGCACATTTGGGAAGTCAAGTCACTCCTGTACAGACTACAGAGAGGGGTCTGGTGTAACAAGTGTTTTCTTCTGAGCCACGCTTCTTCCTGCTATGAGCCTGTGACCTCTTCTATACTCAGGCCATGAGCTTCGTAAACCTTTCCTGCAAAGCAGTTGGCTCCTTAACCTACTAACCCTTCATGTCTTTCCTTGCTTTGGACATGACCTGCACAGCATTTGCATGATGTATTCTCTTGACTGGAGGATTAGCATTTTCCCAGACCAGACCCAAAAGGGCAGTATGTTCTGCTCCATGGACTATGTAACTTCCAGAGGTCAGCAGCAACTTGGCTCACAGTTCTTGATGCCAGGCTCTGCTGGCATCCTGAGCATACAGCTAAGGGAAGGAGCAACAGTGTGGCTCCCAGGATTTCTGAGATTTCACTCACTGCTGCGAGTGAAAAAGCTGATTTGCTTCCCTTGAGATCCCACACATTCTTTTCATTCATTATTCATGGCTCTAAAACACAGGCAGACCCCCCAGAGCATTCAAAAATCTGTAACAATACTCATGGAGAAAAGAATGACTTGAAGATCACAGTTTAGCCTTATTTCAAATTGACACAAACACGTTCATGGACATCATCTCACCATGCTGCCTAGGGCTGCAAGAACAAAGAAGACACTCTCTGAAATGGAGGCACACGGGGCATTATTCACCGCCTGCCATTTCAAAGACAGGGAAATAAATAGAGCAGCCATTTGCACATACAAAGGATAGCTATGAAACATTTGTGTCCACGTCATCTCCCTCAGGCTCTGGTATGTCACTTCATCAGGAGAAAGCTACTCTGACACCTATATGAGTTAAAATAAAACCATTGCCCTGCACTGGTGGCTGACATCCCAGTTACGGGCTCCTGACGGAGGTGCCAGTGAAAACCCAGGATTGTCATATTCTTAACTGCTCCTGTCACGCAACCCACTGAGCTCTTTGCAGAGCAATGTTTGCTGAAGTCATACTGAGCTGTTTATTGACAAACCACCATCCTCGCTGCCTCCCCCAGAGCTTGGCCCAGATTCCCTGAAACACCAACCATTAGGTCTTTTTCAATCTCTTCATATAACTCCGACAATTTATCTTCCCGTCCTTCCAAGGCAGTGCTTGCTTCATGGTGACGCCTGATCCAGTCCTGAAAGTAGTCTTCATCCAAGTTTTTATATGCCACCACGAGTGTCCTCAGACCCTCACCAGCAAACTCCTGTGAGACAGTGGTGAGGCAGAATAGGTCAAAGAAGAACAGTCTGCTCACCTGGGCTTACAAAGGACTCTCGGAAAGCAAACAGCTATCTGCAAAAGCTTCTTGCCTAAAGTCTGCAGAGGAAAGGTGAAAACATCACACCTTAGACCACAAACTCTGGGGTACTTTTTAAAAACTAGTTCCAGACCACTTTACCATTGTCATCCATGGTCTTTACAAAGAACAAATTCAAAAGAGCTTTCCTACTTTCTGGCTCTGAAGCTTTACATTGACCAGGCAGTGATTTCCCAGACTTACATTTCTCAACATAAGATTCAGAACAGTGAGACCTAAATAAACACTGAACAAAGCCTTGAACTTTGGACGTGGGCTCAACATTTTTAGAGTATGAATGCCAGCTGAAATGCACAGCATAGGCAGAGTCAGTCGTGACATCTCAGCAAGGCCTTGTAAGTGTTCTTTCTGCAGTTGTATGATTGACAGTATGGATCTCAGTGTTGGGTGGATAAACAGAGATGTCTTCATGAAAACTGAGGTGTTCCCCCAGGCTTGAAGTAAAGGTGTGTCAGGAGCAAGGTGTGTCAGGAGCAAGACACATCCTCAGCCAGTCTCTGCTCTGTCGTCTCTGATGCCTTTTCCTTGCTCCCCAGTCAACGTATGATCTGGAAGAATGGGAGGTGAGCAGGTCCCAGGATCTGCTCAGTCCTTTCTGACTGAGACCTCTCAGATTGCGATCACTACATATCTAAATTGTATTCAAGAAGGTAAACAGCTCTGTGGCCCTTTACTGATCACCTGAGTTGCTCTAATCCAAGGCATACTTGAATAAATTGGGTGCATGTATTGTACAGTAACAGCAGACTTAGATGGAATGTAATTGCTAAAACACAGATGCATTGTGCCATTTCACATTTTCACGTGTTTTACCTATCCTGCCTGGCTTCCAGCTCCTACTCCAGAGGAATACAGGTCTTCTGAATGTCCTGCACTGTATTTGCCATCCCCATCCATATGTCCTGGATATCCCAGAGCAGTTCAAATGGCACCCAGTGCCCACGTTTAGGCAACTGATTTGAGACCTAAGGTTTTATGAATTTATTTTCCTCCCCATTCCCCATGGAAAAAAAACCCAAACAAACAAAAAACTAATGCTTAGGTGCTGCTTCTGAAATCTGTTTTTTGTCTCAACACAAAGTATGTTTCCATACTTAGAGAAAAGGAAACCATCAAATGCAGAGATATTGTGCAGAAGGAAATACTTACATTCAGGTGTTCTGTGGTCTCCTCTTTGAGAGAGTCGCAAGATGAATGAAGCAGTTCATAAAGAATGGTGTCAGCTCCCTTGCAGTACAAAGTCAAGTCACCTTCTGGACTCCGCACTACAAGGAAGACGAAAAGGAATACTACAAATCCCAGACTGAGGCTCCTGGGATTCACAGAACTTGCATCAAAACACAGAAAGATTTTCAGAGGTGTCCAAACTCCGCCAAGTGTTGGCAACCTCCCAGGAACCAAGAGAAGTTTTGCTTAGAACAGGAGATAATGCAACTGCTCTCCACTTTAGCAGTAGCAGCACAGGCAACTGTACCCAGATTGCATTGGTCTGAGCAGATGCTCTATTAGACTACATGGTTCCTACAGGAAACACTTCAGGCAGGACATCTGCATTCAAAAGTCAAGAATAATTTGTTCTTAGGTAACTGGTCCTGATGCTTCTATTGCTCCTACCAGTAAAGGTATTACCACTCTCTTGCTACAGTTATGATATTCCAATTCCTGAAGTATCTGAGGATAATGGTGGGTTAATAAAGGCTACACAGGATTTCTTGAATCATTTCTCCATTTTCCTTTCAGGAAAGTGGTCTTCTCTACTGAATCTTGCCTTCTCTTTTCCCACTTTCTCAGACTGCATTGGTAATTTTGAAGCTGATTAGAAGGAAGGCTTTCCTGCACTGTCATGAGGGAGGTAAGATAAGTATAAAGCTTAGTGTCTTCAGGAGGCTGCTCCATTATTGTGGTCCAGATGTTAGGATGTTCTCCCACCAGCCCAGTTTAAGTATTGATCTAGCACTGCTGCTGTGTAACTGAAAAGTCAAGGCAGCCCATCTCAAGCACTCAGAAGTAAATGTTATTCAGAAAGCACTGCAAAGGAGGTCTCCTAGGAAAAGGCATCACAGCAGAATAAGGGCTAACTTGAGAGCCTAAAAAGTCAGGAAGAAAAGAAGGGAGCAAAGGGAACTTACCAATAACAGACATTCGCTTGCGAACATTGTTGAAATCTAGAATAGCCAGGAGTTTGTAGATTTTTGTTTCTCCCATTTCCACGACAGTGATGGTCTCTGGTGTGCGAGCCCGGAACACAAATCCAAAGTTTCTGGCAGCAGTGACGAGGGCTCCCTCATCAGGAGATTGTGCCTGATACACCAAGTTACCTACCATGCAAGAAAAAAAAAAGTAATGCGGCTTCTGCCTTGTTTTGGAGGCTAAACAAATACAAAATCCAAGACATGGTATAGCAGTCAATCCTTTGCTTTTCTGTCTATCCCCAGAGGTGCAGCCCTAAAAAACACCTTACGTCTACACATCTCCATCAAGTCCCATCAATCCATCCACCAGGCCAGTGCAAGGGGCCACCTAGACTCTTTTGGGGTCATTTGTTACTCTCTTTGGAGTCCAACAGATCTTACTGAGAGGACTACTTCCTTAGGTTTAACCCCTTCTAGTTACATCTGCATATATTTTTCTCATCAGCATTTTCACCTTATAAGCGTCAGTTAACGGTTCTAGCCTTTAAAGCAAATTTTTCACCCTGTCTGGGATTTGGGGAGACTGATCCAGTACCTGTGGGAACACTGGGTGAGTGGAGCTAATGACTGTCCTGTGGATAAGGTGCTCTATGCTCTTTGCTTTATGGGACTTGGTGCAGAGTAGAGAAAGAATGGGGCAAGCCACCTGCCACCTCAGGGAAGCTGTGGCACCTGCAACTTCTGCACTCTGGGGATGTGGTGTTTGCAGTAGTGTCAGCTCCACCACAGGAACACACAGGGAGTGGAGACCCTTTTCTCTTCCTATGTGTCATCTCCAAAGACACTGATTTATGTGTATCCGTATACTACAGAAAATCACCAGGGAGCCAAAAGGACCAATAACAGTTTCTGTGGAGAGAAGACATACTGTGGTGCAGGATGAACATAACCACTTAGTTTGGTGTCTTCAACAGTCCTCACCTTCTTTCTTCTCTTCTGGCATCACTGTGTGACAAAGTGAGAGCAGCCGGAAGAACCTGTGTGTCGGGACATCACTCAGCTTCACAGCTTCAACCAGGCTGTGGTCATAGAAGGCAAACTTTGGGTCAGCTAACTGGTTGTATGAGAAGTCAACCTTCTCCGTGTTCTGCAAAAATATGGTTCAGTGTTATTTGTGGAGTTCTCACATACTCCCATCATAGCCCCCACCTCTTCCTTACATTTACAAAGGGCTTTCTCCTGCAGGGCTGTTCATGACAGAGAATGATGAATCTAAGTAAGTGGGAGGTCATGAAAACTACTGAGTCACAGGAGAGGACAGGCACTTGAGGTGCCTTTCAAAGCAGCACTTGGGCTGACAACCTTATTAGCTAAAGATCCCTCTCTGTATGACAGTGAATGCTCCTATAGGAACCCTGCCAAAGGATTTCTATAGAAAAGAAATGCCTGCCTTCGACACATGCCTACTTGGTGGCATCATGCTCCCAATTTCAATGGCTGCCTGTGATAGGGGAATATGGAAACTCAATTTAAAACATTTCAAAAGGCTGTGTTGTCCACCTTATTCTCCCAAAGCAAGAAAAAATTGTGATATGGAAAAAGATGACAGGCAACTGATGTAAAGGTTCAAGTCCACAGGCACTGCCCATTTTGTCTAAAAACAAAGAGCTCCAAGCAGAGGGGAACAGAGTGGAGAAATGGCCAGAAGCTCAGAGTGTGATGTGTCATGGAAGAATGCACACTGCTGAGCCTGCCCGAGATGATTCTGACTCCCACCCTATCCCCGATGAGCTCAGAGTTTCCAGGATGGGAGTCATCCTCTTGACCTCTGCAAACTGACATTTAGCACTTACCACAAGAGCACAGGCCCACTCCACACGCACACGCATCTGCACAGCAAAGTCTAGGCACTGCAACACCATGGATGTGTGGGCAGCAGCCTGTTGACCTGCAGGACTCTGCTCTGGCAAGTATCATGGGCAAGAGGAAGTGCCAGGCAGCCAGTTGACAGGGGACCAGCATGTCTCCCCAAGCAAGTCAGCCCTTTGCATTTTGATGCCTGAGTGAGGGCAGTCTGGAGGCACAGCACTCGGCACAAATAGCCAATTTCAGTGAGTAATTTAAGTTTTAAATGGCCTGGAAATGAATCATTGGAACGAGGAGTGGGTTTTTCATCATCATCTTGCCATTTGTTGCTTGGATTACTGCATGCAGTTTTCAGACATTTTAGGCAGTGAAATCCAAGACATGTGGGTTTATGTCAGCAAGCAGAGGCTAGACAGAAATGGAGAAATCACCCATTTTCATACTTTCCAATGTCCAGACATTAGGGGAATTTGACAGTGACCTTGTTATCAATATGAACTGAACTCACTGATTCCCTGCCAAATTAATTAACTGCCAAAGATAATAAAATTCGCCAGTGTCCAAGTTTCCAACAAATATCAAAGGCCAAGTATTCAAGAGGAGCTGTGCATGCACTAGGATGTCATGTGAAGCTGAGGGAACAGGGAGCACTCAGGCTACCTGACCTGCAGGTTTAAACCAGGCTTTCTGGAAGGGAATGCAACTCTGTCGATCCTCTGAGATCTGCAAGAGCACACATCCTTGTTGTCAGGGTCAACAGTGGGTTATGTCCACTAGCACCTACACAGGCAGGCTCACAGAAAGCACAGATCCTGCTAGCACTTGAGCACTTACCTCATTTATTTCTATTCTTTGCCCAGACATATCATACACATCACCTGCAAGCAAGAGAGACTGATGTTATAGCCACAAACTCCAGATAAGTGCAGTCTCTGAGTTTCTCTACCACAAAAATTGGTTAAAGTGTTTTGGAGATAGTATCTAGATTTTGTTGAAAAAAGTTTCAGTAAGCACAAATATCTTGACATGGGTACTGGAGACTGATGAGTCATATCAACCAGTTCCTAGGTTAATCCATGACAAAATCCAGAGACTGACAGATACTTGAGACACAAAGCAGTTAACATAAAAATGACTGATATTTGGGCAAAGAAGACTTGGCTCAAGCTGAACCCAGAAAGGACATAGTGCTGGGTAGGAAACAAAAGTGCTTTCAGGTCGTGACTTTTCTTGTACCTTCCCTTTGGGTTGTGAGACAAAATCCAACTCCTGGATCACATTGGGTTTGCAACAGTCCCTGGACAACCACAGAGAAGCAGTCGTCAAAGCCCATTCTTCCCATGCCTAGGTAGCAAAGCTTCTCCATTCATTTTCCCTGATCTAATAATCTAGTCAGAGAAATGAAAGGCATCTCATCTCCAGGAAACACTTTTGAAACTTCTTCTGCCTGAAGAAAACTTTCACATGGAGGGTCTGCACTGTGCCCACCCCAGCCAGATCCAACACTTCATTGAAATAAGATTGAAATATATGAATGATAGATCCATACCTGCACTAGCAACCTCAACTGTGATCAAAGTCAGTATAGGTATTGGTAGTCCCTCACAAAAGAAGAAACTCAGAAGCCATGTCTCCTGAGAACTGCACATCAGTTGATGCCTTGGGAACTGTAACTGAGAGGCTTTTAGACACTTCTTTCCCAATGGGAAGCCTAAGTCTCTGGAGTACCTTCCCTGGCAGCAGAACTAACTCATCCTTTCTGGCATGGCTTTCCCAAATGCCCCTGAGCAGCAAATCCAAAGGATTGTATCTCTAGGAAGAAGCTAAGCATTTAGAAAACTATAGGCAATAGATTTGCATATTTCCCATTCATTTTTTGAACCCACATCCTATATCTATATTAGTGGTGACATCCACTTTGGAAAAGTCAACTAAGGACACACGAATGAACAGACTGAATATTTTTCAAACTGTGTAGCAGCACTAATGTTGGCTAGCATAGTAGCACTGTTTGAGGTATGGTGGTCTCCAAATATACACAAAACAAGACTTACAAGAAGAAATAACTTCTTTTATTAAGCCAGCTGATAGCACTGTGAAAAAGGCAAGCTTTCTGGCACACTAGTCCATCACCAGGTTTGACACAGGTGAAACAAGCATCAGTCTATGAATAAGTGGTGACTAATTTCTATGGGGTAATCTAATGGTGTTAATCAATTAGTCAGTTTGCGAATTGTTAGCACCTCTTGAGCAGTGTGAAGAAAACTGCCTAGGGCCATAGAGTGAAGGAGCCTTTTAAGTCAATGACTGTTAGTATCTAAGACAGCTAAAAACTTTTGTTTCCCATTTTTTCCAAATCCTTAAAAACTTTTCTCGCTTCTGGTAGGTGAAGTATGCCAGACCTAAAGACAAATGACAACGCCATTGACTATGTGCTGACCAAAGTTTCAGCTAGCTGAACAGGATGTGGAAAACCGTTGCTCATGACATAAGAAATTGCTGAATGTGAGGGATAACAGTGTGAGAAGCTGACAAAATTTGCAAATAACACCATGAGGGATGGCTGATTTTACAAGTGGGAAGTTAGTTAGGAAGAGGGAGTTGGTTATGTGAGTTATGTGTTATGTTTTGCAGGGCTAGCAATACCTGGGTAACCATGTCAATAATACCATAAAAGGCTGAGATTACCTAGGTAGTGATATAAGAAGAAAACAAATTCGAGTACAGATGTAGTAAAACTGGGACCAATGAGGAAAGAGTAATAAGGTGCAGGTTCTTTAGCTGGGATGACACTGGGGCAGAAAAAGGGAGGTAAAAGGTGAAACAAGGGACAGGAAAACTATATTAAGATACACAAATTATGTAATCAGGGCTGTCCATGCACTTGATCACTGCAGCTTCTTACAAGACATTCTGGATATCACATTTCGTCTCTGTGAACCAAGAGGCACATGATGGAATAAAATGCAGAGAATAAGACAAATAGATAACATACCATAGGATTTGCCATTGATGGAGCACTTGTTGAAACACATGATGTTCTGAGTGAGAGTGCCTGTTTTGTCTGAGAAGATGTACTTGATCTGTCCCAGCTCTTCATTGAGTGTAGTGGTACGGGCCTGAGCTGGTGTGTCATTCAATGGATAATACATTTTACGGTCCCAGTCAATGTAGAAACTGTTACCCAAGCGTATAATCTCTACACTGGTGAAACAGAAAGAGGAGGTGGTGGAATATTCATTAGTTTAAGGGACAAGATCTTTATCTTCAGCACCACCGTTAGCAATTGCAATTAGAAGACAACTTTGAAGGTAATGACAGGATGTACTCATCAGGTTGTCCTCAAATGGCAGTTAGCAAGCAATGCTGAAGCAAGTCCCACTGAAATAATCTGTGAGGCTGTAAATTCCTTTCCTTTATTTATAAAGTAACATCTTATAAATGTATTTGAAAAGTTTCATAAGTTTTCAGACTGAAAAGTGAGGCAGGAGCAGTGGGTTTCACTTGGTGCAGTTTTGGGAGTAGTGCTCAAATGGGGAAGATTTGCAGCAGGTCTCTGGGCTGGGCTGAGCCTGGTGCAAGCAGATGAGCACAGCCATTGCTGAAACAACCCAGAGCTCTACAACCAGAGTCACTGTGTAACTCAATACAACCAAGGAGCCATATCAGCTCACAGATGACATGAATTTCTACCTTGCTGCTGGTGTGACATACTGGACAGGAATGGGATTCATTCTTTCTATTGACTAACGCAAAAGAGAGTCTCAGTAGCAAAGCTGCCTGAAGAGTTAGGTGCAATGATAAACTATACAGGCATACTCAGTCTACACTCTAACCTCAAGGCCTTGAGAGCATCACAGATACATTGCCTACTCTTTGCCCCTGCAATACTCTTTACTATCTGCAATAATATATTATTATATATATAAGCACTATGTTCTCTGGGAAGTGGCGACATTCACTCTGCTCATACTTCTCCAGGTACTCTGGGTCCTCAACCTGATTTCACCTACTCACTTGGCAAGCCATTACTCACATGAGCCCTACAGCCATCTCAAAGAACATGCCATTCACTTTGGTGGGCAGTGGAAGTGGGAGAGAGTAACGCTAACTATAGCAGGCTTCCAGCCTTACTCCTATAGCATCCTACACCTCCCGTTTCACTGCAAAATCATCCTCTTCTCTTCCAGAGCTCACTGCTGTCCCTACTCCAACCCTGACAAAGATGTCCAAAGGCAGCAGAAAGAAGAAAAGCATTGCTGTGGTTGTGTGTGATCATCCACAATGGGGTTGCATTTTCCATCTAGGAAAAATGCTGCTCCCAGCTAAGGCAAAAGCTAAACTCTCCTAAGATGAAACATGAAAGGAGGTTCTGGCACGTACCTGACATAGAGTGAAATTGGCACCACTGTGTTTAGAATGATCACGTATGACCAGAACATGAGGAAGCCGGAGTAGGAGGCAGAGTTGACGCCTTCTGCCCAGGGCAGATACACCTGGAAGTAGTAGCCCTTATCATACTCCCAGATGCCATTGCCAATCGCTAGGATAAGACACATCAGTGCTAAAAATGCAAAGATCTGGAAAAAAAAAATATTGCATTTTAGAAACAAGTAATTTATGATGTACAGGTTAATCAGAAGACCCTAATGAAATTTGGTTGCATGGCCTGAATCACAGGAAAAGGTTTCTAGGGGTGAAGGAGAAAAAACAGAAAAGTTATGACACTTTTACCTCAAGGACAAAATTATACAGTGCAGAGTCTGGCAATTTAGAATCACAAGACCTCAAAGGTAGGGATTTAAGTCCCAAGCAGAGACCTAAGCCAGGGTGTTCATGGGCAGCTGGCTGCAGAACATCAAATCTCATTAGAGGTGAACTAAGCTGTGGGTCCTCAAACACCTGGCTTCACACTTGCCAATACAAACTGCCTGGAGGACTTCACCTGGACATTTCTGTATATATCATAGTTTTCCTCATCATTTTTTTAAAAACTACCGAAGATAATTTGTAACACAGAAAATCCAGCACTGTGCAGGTTGGAGTTCAGCACTGGCTATCATTCTGATGGTTAAAGGAGAGTTAATCACTGACTCAGGACTAATGGTTGCCTTGGTACCTGCCATCACAATCTGATTACATTTCCTTCGAGCAAACAGAAAGCAACACTAACCAGTGATGTGTATCCTTAGACTTTAGAGAAGCCTGTTTCCTGAAGCCTAAAGCAACAAGGAGAACAGCAACAGGGAAGAGAATTTCAAAGTGGGACACTAGTGAAAACTGAGACTTCCTCAGGAACACCATTTAATGGACTTGAAAGCATTACACAGGCCATAAACCTTTTTTTAATTAAAAGAAGACAAGAACATAGCAATAAAATTATTTGGAAAAGAATACAAAAAGAAGGGGAAGAAGGGAAGTTAGCAGAAATTAATATAAACAGCAAGGAATTGTAGAACTATGAATATCTAATAATCAGATAAAATATCAAGAAAAAAAACCACTAAACTCAGAAACAGGTGTGGAAAAAGCAGACATGTTCAACAGACAGTCCTGCAAGAATAAAGGCAGAAGGAAGCAGAAGGAATTCTCTATGCACATGATGTTGCAGATGGAAACGACAGGTTACATTCTGTGACAAGGAGAACTATGTGGCTCTATCTCTTAATAAAAAGCATTTTCAGTGGTGTGGGTCCAGATAATTTAAAGATGAAAACTTAGAGGCACTAGCTTAGAAATTCTCTTAACCAGTATGGTTAATTTTTAACAATGCTTTGAAAATTGGGAAGCTCCATCATCCTGAAAATTTGCTAGTGTAATACCAATATTTGAAAGGTAGAAATGGAGATTGTGGGAAAGATAAACTGAAGTTTGCTTGATATCCTTCCTGGACAAATGATAATAAAAACAGTTCTGCTGATATAGACTTCTCCAAATATTTGACTTAAAACAACCAAAATCTTAATAAAAATGTGAAGATATGGAATCAACAGGCTGCACAAAAGAGCAATTAAAAATAATCTTTTGCAAGTATAATCATTATGGAGGAAATATCAGTAAGTTGGGCCATTACTGGGCCACCCAGTAACAATCGCGTTAAAACAGTAATCAACCTTCTTAATAATTGAGGTACAAACACAGAAACATTGCTGGTAAAGCTGATACTTGTATTGCTGAGGTCATCTATGAGAGGAAGAAGGATACTTTTATGGAATGATTTGAATCACTTGGTGAAAAGTTCATGTCCGACCAACTTGAGTTTTAATACCAAGAAGCTGCTAAAAGGGGACTGCAGTAAGTAAAGGTACTGGGCTGAGTTTCAGGGGACACATTTATTTCCCACATCAATAGTAGCTTTTCTATTTAATTGTTGGAGGCCCAATAAATTACTGCACTTGTGAAATGGAGACAATACTGCTTGCTGGTAAGGAATATGTTGCAGTGTTTTTAAACCTCTGTGACCAGCAGGAAAAACAAACTTCATTTTATGCTGTTGTAATCATCAGGACTTAAGGAGGCATGACCCAGGGACAGGTAATGTCCTTTATTAAGCCAATAGACATAGATGGAAAAAATAGACAAGTCTGCCTATTTTTATAGATATTTCTGTTGGTCAAGCAAAAGATACTACTTCTCTCTGCAGACCTTGTCTGTTGTAAAAGAAATTAATTAGAAGAGCCAGCGGGCTCTTCTATCTTATCAACGTACACTGAATGATTTCTCGCTGCCCCACAGGATGAAAACTATCAGTTTGTACAATATCACAGTCCATGTAGGAAATTCAATGTGTGATTCAGCAACAGAAATACACATGGGGCAAGACAGCAGCTGAACTTTCCCATATCACAGCAGTTCTTGTCTACGACTGCACTTGCTTTATGTATATTTTGCTTTACGTGCATTTTGCATGTCAACACTCTCATCCCTAACAGCTCAACTTGTGTGCAATACTCATGCTTACACAGCGTTCACTAACATGCTGTTTGCTTTTAGACAAATGCAAAAGACCGAGCTGTTAACAGTGGCCCCGGAGATTAATTTCTGTGCAGAGAAACAACTGTGTGCAGGGTGTTGTAATCATAACCACAGCTCTGCAAGAGAAGGACGAGAAAAAACCCGATTGTAGGCTTGTGCATGCTCATGGGGCTTCCCAGCATGAGCATCCTGCTTCCCTGGGTCCTGCCCATGCAGGTCCTCTGTGCGACTGAGTAGGCTTTTTATAAAGAGGAGGTGACTTTTGACAAACATTTCCTGTTGGACTGTGAATTAAAACTGTCTCAGTTTCTTTATTGGCACTTTGAGTTCTCTTCTAGGATTTGAAGCAGTAAGCTGTTTAAGAGATGAAGGTGACAGCCCTATTTCTCTGAAAACATGCTTCCCCAAAGCTGCTAAAAAGCACGTTTTGGAGGAAAAAGCATTCCTGGAGCTGGTGGGTGTGTCCCTAGTGGAGGAACATTCACTTCTCTCAGAACCCCGAGAAACACTCCCAAATGTGAAAAAACAGCTATGGTTGCCATCTGGAAAGTTCCACTCCTGATTAACCCTTGTTAGGACACACCAGGGCGACATTTAACCAGGACTGCGTTGGCGAGACCTGCTTAAACACTGCTTTGTGCCTGGAAGTTTTATGGACAATTAAACACAAAATAGCTTTGCGAGTGTTAACATGGAACAAGTTTCATCACACTTAAAATGAGCTATTTATAGCAAGCTGAGGCTGCTTTGTATTTCCAAACTCAAAAGCACAATATAATGCCTCTTTTTATGACCATGCTTTGTAACCTTTGGCTGCCCAGTGAGCTGGAAGGACCAGATGTCACATCCCCTCGGGTGTGCAAAGAGCCTGGTGCTTAGGGTAGGACACAGCTTACTTAGACATCAAAATGTTAGGTGCCTTAAAAATGTGTGAATGAGAAAAACACACCCTTGGCTCCACCAGCGCCCAAGAACCCAGGCAGAGTCTGATGCAATCAACTGCAACTTGCTCAGCTGCTTAAAGCAGAGCCAGGAGGTAAAATCATCTTGTTTGTGTTCATGAAGAGAAGCCAAACAGACTGAAAGCTCTGGGTGGGACCTTTGACTTGTGAAAGGAGATTTGGCAAACCTTAATTGAATGCTAAATTCCAAGTTCCCTATTCACTTTTTCTCTGCTCCGTTTCTGTGCCCTGTGGATCCCTCACAGCCTCTCATCCTTTCCAGCTAGAGCATGGCAGAACACCTAAGAAAATGTGATGTTTTTCAAATGTTTGCAAAATTTTGAATGTAAAAGGCCCAAACCTTGCTTGATTTTGCTGTCCCCTTATGTGTGAGCCAAGAAAACACTGAGGAAAACAAGCCGATGATGGTAATCAGGATCTTCACTTGATGGAGACTGGTGTAAGGTTACTAAAGTCAAGGGCATGTCCTTACTGTACATGGAGCAAGGACTCAAGAGGGCTTGAAGATGACCCTGGAGTGTCTCTCTGTGCTGTGGCAGTGCTTTACAGCAAATACACACATGCAGATGCTCAGAACACTGCTTCACAGCTCTGGGAGTCAGGTTAGCCGCTGCTGCTATGGTACTATTTCAGTCTCACAGAGGCACAACCTGCTCTGTAACACCTCCCAACCCTGAGCCCAGCTAAAGAGCTTTTGGGATCCTGAAGAAAAAGCAGGAGGACAGGGGCCGGGGAGAAGTGGTAAGGTTGGAGAGTGGGGCAGGCTTGGAGAGGTCTGTGCTGTAAGACACAGCGCTGAAGGGGCACGAAGTCACGCAGGGCAGCGAGACCTCAGGGCAGCCTTGCTGTGATGGCCAGGCTTGCTTTTGGATGCCTTCTGCAGGGCTTGCTCCAGCGCCTGGCTTGCTCCAGCCTGGCCCTCAGTTTGGGCTGGAGAGCAGGGCAGGAGGGAAGAAGAGGGAACAGTGGGCACAGGAGTGTCCAGAGCTTCCCAGTGTCATAAACTGAAGCTGGTGCAGCATGCATGAAAAAGCATGAAAAGCTTGCATCCAAAGGAAAACAAAAGCCTGAAACTAAAGAGTTTTTTTCAAGCAATATTGAATAAAGTGGTGTTAGAGTGTGTGTCTCTGCAGAGTGAGTAAAAATGAAAATAGTCCTTTCCCTGATTGGATTTGAACTCAAGCAATAAAATCTTGGGAAAGTGTCCGTAAAAGAATCACTACCTCTGCCTGGAAGTGTTTGCCATTTGTCAAAACCACTGACAAGCTTAAACTTCAACTCAGATCTGTTTTCTAACTTGAGGAGAGTGTCTGCTATATTAGATTAGTGTTCTCAAATTTCCGAGCTGCTAAAAACACCAGTTTCTGAGTATTAATGAGACAATGTCTCATATTTTACCCTAATGTGCTAAGTCAGAAGCTGGCATCATGTAAATTAACAAACTCCATTACCAAGTCCTATGCAGATATCAACAGAGATGCCAAGAAATCGGGAAGAAGAGGGAGAACTACAGTGTTTATTTAAATAGAAAATTACAAAATTACTAGGGAAAAAAGGCATTTGCAGGTTTCAAAATGATTCTCAGAAAAAACGCAGAGCAAGGGAGAGCAGAGCAAAAGCTCAGAAGAAAGGTCCTTAATGATGTCAATGTGATGGCCTTGCTTTGCAAGATGGGCTGGCAGAGGTGCTGCAGAGCTCAGGCTGCTAATAAATTATTACATAATTTTTCTTTTTATCATTAGTCACTTCTGATATTCCCCAATGAAGACATATTAATCAGACTTACCACCAACACAAGGACATTCATGAGCCGATCAATGCTTGTCCGTTTAAAAGTTGTTTTTCCACTGTTCTGCATTAGTTTGGTGTCCGGCCCTAGAGATTAAACACATGAGTTTTAGTAATAAAACTTAGCTGTTCTAAAGCTGATTCCCTCTGAGGCCCCACTTTGCTTTAGAGCATAAATACCCATCACAGCTTTCTTGAAGGCAGGTACATACAGTTTACAGTGCTGGTGGGAAACTTAGGGAGAAAAAGTTTAAGTCACTTGCCTTAGGTTATATGGAGAGAATCACATAAAGCCATTAATTCTGGATTTTGATCTTGCTCTCTTCTTTCAACTGTCAATCCTCCCTTTCAAGTTTGATTACTTTTCACAAAATACCTGATACTGCTCTGTTATTAGCAACATGTTTTACATAACCTCGCACATCTACAGCACTATAGAAACAATAGAAGGTCTATGCTCATAAAAAGCATGGTATATAATAATATTATTGATGACCCTGGTGTTCCAATATGGATTAAAATCTCATAGAAATTATGTGGACCTAAGAAAAAAGAAAATCTTTGAACAAGCCTGGTGAGAGAAAGAAGCCAATTGGCCCAGTGGGGGCCAGTAAAGGCAGATTTACTTCAGCTTTAATTCTTAAACAGATTTAATTCTTAAACAGATTTAATTCTTATATTTTTTCTTATTGATTGATCAAGACTTCTCTCATATACTTTGCTGCATGCATTTCTGAAATAAAAGAATATTTCTGCATACTAAAGCAATTAATCAAGATGGAATTGGATGTTGTAATGTAGCCGTTTCCTCTTATAAAAGTATCTCAGATTCAAATCCGCTGTACTATGCACCATTTCCAGCTCTAGGCTGGAAAACTCTATGTTAAGCCAGAGGATCTCATAGAATCATAGAATATTTGGGTTGGAAGGGACCTTGAAAGGTCACCTAGCCCAACCCCCCTGCAGTGAGCAGGGACAGCTCCAACTAAACCAGGTTGCTCAGAGCCCCGTCCAACCTGACCTGGAATGTTCCCAGGGATGAGGCAGCTACCACCTCTCTGGGCAACCTGGGCCAGGGTTGCACCACCCTCACTGTGAAAAATTTCTTCCTTAGATCTCATGTATTGTTTTGCTTTTGTTCTTGTACCTAGTAGAAACATTTTTTCCAAAGAAGAAAATTCTTGGTTCCTGTGTGCATACTGGGTGTGATGTACTTCCACGCTAGTGCTGCTATGGTCTGCAATTCATACGTCATTTTTTCTACCTACCGGCATAAATAACGAGACCAAAGCACCACTCTGTGTTCCTGATCGTACAGCCCCTTAGCAACATCTTCTCATTGTCCAGGGCATACTTCTCTCCTCGAAGAGTCAGAGTTCCTGTGAACTTATCCAGTTTGTTATTTGGTGCCTCACATTTGACTTCACCTGTAAAAAGAAGGTAAAAACAAAAAGATGGTGGAAACCTACTTAGCACAGAAATATGTCAGTCAGTACTGCATTCTCAGCTGTTCCACAGGCAGGGAATATTACACACTGTAGCTGCAGTTCACTCCTGACCCTGTCATTCCCATCCTCTATCCTATATTTACTGATATTTTTGGATATTGCTCCTTCCCCATATTCATATCATAAGCCAATGGAGCACAATGAATTTGGATTTTTCCTATTCTTTGAACATGACAGTCTTGTACTGGTAGAGTCCAAAACAAAGTTTCTATGCCTTTTATTCAGGTAAGAAGAAATGCTGAACCAGCAAAGTACTTTTAATTCTTCCACAGCAAGTTCGTAGTGGTAGGATGTCACTGGATAACTTAATAAAAGTGCTGATCTTGTATAATTCCTATTCCATTTTCTTTAAAACTGCAGGAGCCCAGGCGAAAAAATCATAGCCTGAAGGAAGCAAGAGAGTAATTAAGTGAGGTGTCTTTGTTCACTGTTTTTTAATTTAATCTGTTTTATACCTTAAATTCCAGAAGCACATGAAAAAAGATACTGCTACCGTCAGCCATGTAGCTGACACTGTAAGTGACTGGAGAGCCTGTTTCTATTTCCATGCTTTATATTTATTTCTTATAATAAAATGTGTTCACACAAAACTGTAAACACAGACACTTCATGATAAAAACTATTATTTAAATCAAAATTGGCATGCAACATGTAAAGATTCAAAGCAGAGCCCTCTGGATGTACTGAGAAAATACAAATACACCTTACTGAAAGGCAATCCAAAAGTTCAGTCTGTTCAGTTCATCAGCAGAAAAAAAGTTATTTTGATTGCAGGCTGCAAATATCTACAAAAGGACTTACATTTGCAGAGAATACAGCTTTTCCAGCCATTCTCAGACAAAACACACGAAGCTCAACAGACTGGAAGCAAAATCCAGAGAAGTACAGAAGAAAAGTACAACTTCAAGCGTGGTGGTACTCTCCACCACTGCAAATTTTAAAATCAAGAATGGATGTTCTTTTCATAGAAAAGTAGCTCTACTCTGGGGCTTGAGTAGTCAACAGACTTGAAAGATGAAACCTCTGGGAAATTCTATGACACGTGACATCAGAAATCATGATTTCATAACAGCTGTGCTGATCTTCTATTTTATCGTCTAGTTAGTCCAAGAACAATCAGACCCGTACGCCGTCATTTCTAAAAGTCTACAGTAACCAGACC
This sequence comes from Phaethon lepturus, assembly GCF_000687285.1. Taxonomy (NCBI): domain Eukaryota; kingdom Metazoa; phylum Chordata; class Aves; order Phaethontiformes; family Phaethontidae; genus Phaethon; species Phaethon lepturus. The sequence continues at coordinate 21,122 of NW_010533659.1, forward strand.
TGTCTCAACCCCTTAAAAAGCACAAAGGAAACAGAGGCTTTGCAGTGTAACCTGAAACACAGCACAATGAGACTTTGGTGAACGAAGCCCAGGGCATGATCCCTCACCAGGAAGATTGTGCTTCTCCTCATGCCAGGTGTGGGACAGCACTCGTGTGAGCACCTTGTGTGTCAACATCCACATCTGCTTTCCGGTAAGCACGTTGATCTTGGTTACTGATACGCTGATTCTGAGATCACAAGAGGTTCATCCAAATTGGACCGATCACAGAAACATGAGAAGTGCTAGAGATTCACTGAATATACCTGCACTGAGCCAGTAACTGCGCAGCTGAAGATACCTCAGCAAGGCACTGTGCTTCCTCCTACCATTAACAGTAGGAAGATATCTGGAATGCATTTCACCTGAAACAGTTAAATACTGCCAAGTCTACATGTGATAAGAAGCAGGTAACTGAAAAGTATTGTTTCCTTTCTCATCTCCCAGTTCCCCAAATCAAACAAAGTTCAGCACTTTGCAAGCATCTTCCTTATCTGAACCATCGCAATGTCAACAAACATCATAACTCACATTAAGCATTCAACTGAGTGCCTATATTAGCTGCTCAACCCTTTCCTCTCTTCCTGTCTTAAGAAGTAATTAGATAAAGAGTTACATAAATATTTAAATACTTCTACAGAGGTTTGCTAAAGGAAATGCAAGGTTGGGTCTGATTCCAGGCACTCTTCCCAGTACTCTGCCAAATATAAATCATCCTGGGAAACATTTTATTCATTTTAAGTATCATGAAGAGGCCACTTTTATTTACAACATAACTAAAATAGAGATTTAAAAGAGAAATAAATATTTGGTAAGAAAAGTTTTAATTTTCTGAAAGATTTCAAAACATTTTTTTAATTATGCACGTTCAAGAATGTAGTATCCTTAGATAAGCATTACACAGAAGAGGCTTGAAAAATTAAAGATGAAGATTTTGCTCATAAACTGATAGACACTGCAGCCTCTTCAGGCAAATAATTAAGGCATGCCATTCTGATTGTTAACATAAAGCATCTAACTGCACGTGTAAAAACATATTTCTCAAGACCTAAAACACTGAGAACCTCAGCCATCACTTCTGAGAAATCCTGATGTACTGAGCTGACACTCAGCCGAGACCACACACGTAAAACCTCCACACTGAAGGCAAAAGAAAAGTCTGTACCTTTGGATGACTCTAGCAGAGACAGTCCCAGCTATGCTAACACTCTGCCACGTCCCCACCGTTTGTCCTGGAATCATCTTGTTATTTCAAAGAGAATATTTAAAATTTATTTTTCCTCTTTGTCTAAAAATATTTCTTGAGAGCCTGCAGTCCTTGAGATGTTCCAAGGACGGTTGTACTCACTCCACCCCTTCCCATACCAACTCCTCTCGTAACCCTGCCCATGTAGCCAAACCAGCAGGGCACTGCAGAGCGTGACTAACACTGCTTGGTCTGTTCCCCCATCCTCTCTCCGCAGACAGATGATGTGTGAGCGTGGATGATTCTGGTTTTGACAGGTCTGGCTCCTTTCTGTGTATGTGCTGCTGTATATTTGATAGACAAAACAGTGCTAAGAAAGGACACGTTGCCCATTAACCACATCTGCACTGCTTGTCTTCAGATATCTCAAAATGCAGTTTTTATTGTGGCATCGAGAGAGGAGAGAAATGCAGGACAAGGTTTCAGGCTGGGAGGTTGTCACCTGTCCTGTGTGCACAGACCAGAGTTAGTCCTCTCCACTTGTCTGGAAATTGCCACTGCTCAGAAGCTAAATGTAATCAACGCAACAGCCTTGCTGCATCAATGTAGAGGTGAAATATATTGTGAAAATAATTTGAGGTCAGAACTAAGCATGCAGTTTGGGGAAAACAGGTTCTACTGTGCAATTACATGAACTCTTGTATTGAAGCTTGAGGTGAGGAGTCTCAACATGCACAGACAGATGCTGAGGAGAAGTGTGCAGCCAGAAGGAGAATTGCCACAAATTCAATTTCAGGTAATAGCCATGCACAGCGCCAGGAGACCTGCAAGCAAAGGGGGATCTCTTTATGTCTACTGTTGATACCTATTGTACAGACTGCAATGTCCCCTTTCTGTTTTCCTGCTGCTGCATCCAGAGGACCTCTAGCAAGGAGCAGGGAACAGCCTGGAAGCAAGACTCCCAGACACTTTCTGGACTCTGATGTTTGGGCAAATGTTTTGGAAAGTGAATTTTCCATGTAGACTCACCGCTGAACTCTGTCAGTTTCTGAAGATCTTCTCCAAGCTCTGCAGTGACTGTCAGTGCCTGCTTCACCTTGAGGTTTGTCTCACTGTAACAAATAACATGAGACAAAAATATGAACTGAAAGTCATACGTGAACTGAAAGCTCTCCCTGAAAGTCACTTCTCTTCTTGAGGAGAGTCTTCTTCCTTAGACATCTGATGGACCATGCCATCATTGGCCTTCCTTACCTGGCCAAAGGCTGCAGTTGTCTCTCTCTGTTGCAAAGACAGGCAGGCCAGAGGAATTCTGGACATAGTACCATGGTACCAAAGAGGGTGAGGTGTGCTCTGTCTTCTCATTTTCACCACAAAGTGCAAGACCAGGCATTTCAGCTCCCTGAGCAGCTCCCTGTCTCTCCTGCAACCCATACCACACTGAACCCTAAGGTATCTGAACATACAGGAGCGCTCTGGATGGTCTCCCATGGTGTTCTGGTCCTGAAGACTACTCCAGTCCTTGGAAAAGCTAGCTGGGGAGTTTGAAATGCATTGTCAAAGAAACACTGCATTTGTTCAGGGCCTCCTAAAAGTGTTCCCTGGCACCTGTGAACTACAAGCTTATTTTCAGCAGCAATTAGATGGGGGAAGTTCAGAGTGCTGTGTGTAGGGTCTTGGCCGAGACATGATTTCTTGGTCTCTGTGGTCTTGCTTAGTCCTTCAAGGTGATGCTAGGTCCAGGTAATGCAGAAAAGGTGATGCAAATTGGGTCATAAAGATGAGGTCAGATCCAGTTTATTGCCATTAATACAAATTAGTTATAGAATTATAGAATTATAGACTCATTTAGGTTGGAAAAGTTCAAGTCCAACCGCTAAGCCAGAACTGCCAAGTCCACCACTAAACCATGTCCCTAAACACCACATCTACATGTCTTTTAAATACCTCCAGGGGTGGTCACTCAACCACTTCCCTGGGCAGCCTGTTCCAATGCTTGACAACCCTTTTGGTGAAGACATTTTTCCTAATAGCCAATCTAAACCTCCCCTGGCACAACTTGAGTTGCAGCCCTCTGACTTGTGGCTAGTTGTACCCTGGAGTGAGCAACATTTGAAAGCCTTTGCAGTGTGCATGCATTAATATTATGGTATAGCAGTCCAAAGGAGATTACTGGAGCTATTCATTGTGATTATGTCATCCAAATAATCCAGCTAAGAGAAAAGACTAAGTGCGATACAAGAAACAGAAAGATTCTGCCAGTGACCTGGGATATTGCAAGAACACATTTCAAATTCTCAGTGTTAGAATAACTGTCACTAAAAATAAAAGGCCCCTCCTTACATGACGTTTGCACTGAAGGAGGCAAAAGTACCCACCAGAAGATGTTATTTTCAACATACCTACCCAAAGTTTATTCTACGTATTAGGAAACTCTTGCTACAAAAGACACTGCAGCTAAGCTTGCAGCACCCAGGGTCACCAGAGAAGATTTGGCCTTGCAGTGGCTGCAGTGATTACACCCGAGGGCCAGGCTCACTCACCCATCCAGTTCAGCTGTCTCGATGTATGTCAGGCTGTGCGGCTCACTGCTCGACAGTAACAGCAGATCGGCCTGAACATGAACAGACAGACTTGGCATGAGTTCATGGAGTCAGAGGGCATGGCACCACAATGTTACTTGTGGTTTCTGAATGCTGCAGGTCTCTGAGTGAGCTATCATCATCACTACTGACTAATTTGCATGTGAATGATAAGAGTAATTACAGAGACTGTGAGCAAGATGGAGAGAAACTACTTACCGTCACAAAATTGTTGTTTTCTAGTTTTATTATATCCCCCACTTGGACGTTCATCCATTTTTCGTCCTTCAACCTGCAAGAAAACTCCTACTAAGTATGCACATAAAGCAAATACCACTTGGGAAAGTAAGATACTCTGCTCTGCTCCTGAAGCTAGACTGTAGGTACCATCAGGTAAAGTGGAGCTGGATCTGCCAAGATGTGGCCTGATCCATCCTAAGCTAAGGGAACACCACAATACAAAAAAAGCAGCAACAGTGGTTGGGGTGACCTGTGCAGGGTTGAGACCAAGCTCCACAATAGCAGCACAGCCTATGTGCACTGTCTTTCACTCCAAACTGACTAGTCCCTTCCTTTGGCTGCATCCAAAGCATCGTGGCCAGCAGGTGCAGGGAGGGGATTCAACCCCTCTGCTCCACTCTGCTGAGACCCCGCCTGGAGTTCTGCATCCAGCTCTGGAGCCCTAAGCAGAGCAAAGACATAGATCTGTTCGAGAAGGTCCAGAGGAGGCCACAACAATGATCAGAGGGATGGAACAGCTCTGCAGTGAGGACAGGCTGAGAAGAGAAGGCTCCAGGAAGACCTTATTTCAGCTTTCCAGTACTTAAAGGGGGCTTATACGAAAGATGGGGACAGACTTTTTAGCATGCCCTGATGCAATAGGACAAGGGGTAATGATTTTAAACTAAAAGAGGGCAGATTTAGACTAGATAGAAGGAAGGAATTTTTCCCAATGAGAGTGGTGAACCCCTGGCCCAGGTTGCCCAGGGAGGTGGTAGATGCCCTGTCCCTGGAAACATTCCAGGTCAGGTTGGATGGGGCTCTGAGCAACCTGGTCTAGTTGAAGAAGTCCCTGATGACTGCAGGGGAGTTGGACTAGATGACCTTTAAAGGTCCCTTCCAACCCAAAGATTCTATGATTCTGTGATTCTCCTAGAGGTCCACATTGCCTCAGAAAAAATCTCTACTTTGTGTAACAGACTTCCCAAACACATGGGAAAATTGCCAGTTGTGTTAGTAGTATTAAGGGCCAGAGCAAGAGATCTGGTTCTGTATGGGCCTGGCTGTCAGGAAGGTCAATGCAGATGCTTTGGTTGTGCAAATGCCTAGCTAAGCCCATGTCTGCAGTGGCCTTCACAGCACTAAGCAATATGTGCATGCAGGCAGCCAGCTAAACAGCAAGCTGCAATGTAACCAAGTAATGACATCTGTTTGTGCAAAGTCTAGAGGTGAGCAATATCAAAAGCTATATCGAAACAGGAATGGGTATCCAAGCTTGAGTTCAGCTCAGCCTTCCTTTTTCAATGTTGGTCAGAGTTGGGCAGGACCTATGGTTTCCAGCCTTTGAACAAAGGCAAAATATTAGAAAATTTGTATTTCAATGTATGTTTCCTAGACACAGTAACTAATATACAGTAAATTAAGAAACTGGTTTACTTAGCAGAAAGCACAATTATGTTCCTATTCTTCAGTTTCCAGTTATATTTTTAGCTGTTTGATCATCTGTTGGAGTTTACACAACATACTGCTATCTATAGTATGGAAAAAAAAGTCACCAGAGACTTCACAGCTGTCTACAGCTGTGTCCGACACATAGTTGGACTCCATGGAGCTGCAAGTAAACAGCACATCTGTCTGCCACAAAAGCCAAAGCCTCTGCTATTTTTTCTGCAGGAAAGAACAGCGCTAGCAATACAAATATCCAAAGCACACAGCTGAAATGTTTTGAGTACATCTAAGTCAGAAGTGCTACACACACTAAAAGTATTGTGAGATGTATGAGGAAGCTATTCCTGCTTAGTTTAAAATAACTTGTTGATAATGCCTTGTGTTGCTTAATGTGGAAATAAATGCTATGAACATAAATGGACATTGCTTGTCACTTCTAGGGTAAGGAGTAAAATAATACAATACTTTCAAAGTATCACTTATTTAATATATATATATATCTCCAGAAACAGCAAGAGCTTTCTTTTTGTCAGTGCAAGGTCACAGCCATAATGTCTGCACTGATTGTGGTACAGTCTTGGGTTCATTAATCAGACATACAGTCCAGAACTACAAGGTAAACTAATGGTGTGAAAGACAATTCAACTTTAAATTGTTTAGTGATACTTGGGAATGACTTATAAAAAAAAATATTGCTAATAAAATGCTCTTTCCAGTCAAAATTACAGCAAAAGAAAAAGGACTTACATGCCATTGATCAGGACCTGGACTGGGCGGTTGTTGACGTGTTTGTCACTTTTGTGTCGATTCTGAAAATTTGATTAGTATGTTAAAAGGCATTTCCAGGAAACCAAGCACGCAAGAGCTGTAGGCAGCTCATTAACATTTCAGGTTTTCACCCAGCTGACTGAATGGGTCAGGCAGATTAAAGTCACAACTGAGTCATAGTCCAGCCCATTGTTTACACTACTAACATAGGGCATAACAGGACTGCAAAGAGCAACAGGCAATACAGGGCTTGTTCTTGGAGAGAAGAAGGAAGGCCTTACATGTCACTTAGCACAGTCCTGACTCAGCTGGCATTGGTCCTGCCCATCACAGTTTTGTAAACACCAGAGAAATCCATTCTTCTGCTCTGATATGGAAAATGGCCACAGATGTTCTGGCATTGCTTCCTGGGAGTGCACCTCACCACCTCTCACCTGCCTACTTGCAAAGTTGCACCGAGTCTCCATAGAACATCAAAATTATTTTAATAATGAGAGAAAATCAGATGACAACTCAGCTCTAATGTCATCCTGTGAAGTCAATGGAACTTTGACCATTAGCTCTGATGGGAGCAGACTTCAGCCAAAGCTGGGCAAATTTGAAAAATCACACGTGTTGAATGTTTACTTCCTACCAAATGTTGTTTCCACCTACATTGCAGCTACATGATAGAGGATGAGCTCTCCAAAGTGAAGCCTAAGAACAGACTTCTGTGTATGTGTCCAGACACTCTTGTCAGTGACCATGTTTTCAGACATGCTGAGTGGTGTCAGAGAAAGTCCATGGAGCTGCTGGGCTGCTCAGCACTTTTGAAATTCTACCTCCTTTTTAGCTAATACACTATAGATTTGGGGATCTAATCTCAGATCCCATCTTGGCCACAGACCAGTTCTCCAGCTGCTTGCCACTGGCTGTGCTTATTTTAATTGGTTTGCTTTAGTCATTGTGCTGAAGAATCACGGGCAAACTCCAAAGTACAGGTCAGCAATACAGATCTTACAAAATCATCGATGGCATCCTTGACTCCCGATACAGCCAGCACCAGCACCAGGGGCACCACCGTTGTAAACCAGGCCAGCGAGGAAATCTGAGGAATCAACTGTAGGAAGAAAAGATCTGAGTTGAGAAATTTCCTGCCAGTTCAGCAATCAGATGGAAACAAGCTGCTGTTCTCTGTGGAAGCTGCAGATAAGGTTTTCTATGATACCTGAATACAGAATAAAGACAGAAATGCAGCTCTATCATTCACATGTGACCCCTCAAAGGTTGGATATCAAGGGAACCCATGCTTTACTTACAAAACAAGCTGTGATTTAGTCTGTAAACATGGAGCTGTCAGGAAGTGTAATGGGTTGCTCTTTCTCGTTGTTTGTAAAATTAGGATTGCAAAATCCCCACTGAATTTCTTTGGAGATACTGACATGGGCAAGCCTGCTGTGAGGGGCCCAGAGCTATGTGAGCAAGGCCTGCTATGCAGAGCCTTCAAATGCTTCTGGTTTTTGTTTCAGTAACTCTTCACATTTTGCTGAAGTAAACTTCATATCAATAAATAACACACAGCTGTTGCCAGGGCTGACCTTGCTCTTCTAAGATCAACAGAGCCATTTTTGTTTCCCACATCTTTAATGGTGAGACGACCCAGGAGTTGAAAGTGACTCTGTCATGCCTTCAGTGATGCAGAGATGGATGTCTTACCCCAGCATAGTTCTCCCCTTCCTCTAAATTCACAGCACTAACGATGGAAGCAATGTGATACCACCATCAGTGTGTCCATCAGATTGGATTTGTGAAGTTGACATTTACGCCACTAAAGCAGCTGCTTAAGGTTGGAGAGTTGGTCTTTGGGATTGGTCCTTCTGCTGCACTGTCACAACACAGATCCTACAAGCACCACCAAATCCAGCCTGGAGGAATGATGTTTAGAGGCAGGCACAGTGGGCAGAAGAGGGCAAAAACTAAATGGACGAATATTGGAGAAATATGTAAATGTAAAAGACTAATAGCTGCCCTCTTTAGCCTACCTTGGTGCAGGTAGCAGAAAAAGCCGTATGCTTTTCTATACAGTTGCTCCTAGGTGGTTCAGCAAAAGACACAGCAGAATAATTTAAGGCCAATACTTTGAAATACTATGAATTTGATAGACAAACAGCTAGAGTGCAGTACAACAACACAAGAATAGTGCTGTCAGCTTAGCTGAAAAAGTACTTTCACTAGGTTCTTGAGAGATATACATGGGCTGAAATTTCCCAAATTCATTCCCTGTAAACAAGCAAAGAAGATTGTATGTAGTTTGCTACAGGCTTAACAATTTTTTGCCTATGCTTCTTTGAGATGAAATTGGAAAACATAATTTGGAAAAAGTAACTTTTCAAACTTGTGTGCACTGAAATGGTCAAATTTAAAATATCATACTTGGAACATAATCAAAATTATACCCTTTTTTTTTGATAACGTGTATTCCAATATTACTCAGCAACAACCAAGTACACTGCATTTATTCATATTCTAGCAAAGTGCAAAGGGGCAGAAATCCTGATATAACTTTCTCCAGTGCCTTCAGCTATCAGAGAGAGTAGAATTACCAACAAAGATGGGCAAAGTGCAACACAATGCCATTATGAACCACAGGGTTCAATACTGTTGCCAGTGTCTTACATGCTCCATATTAGACACCTTCCTCACCCTGCTGAGCAGGGAGCAGCAATATTCAGCTTTATGCAAACTAGTTCCAACCTTGAGCCTTCCTGATGTTAACTCCTTCCTTCCCAGGCAAACAGTACAGGTTACAAATTTGTTCTTCTTGCAGTTTCCTTTGAGATTTCCAATAGAATTTGCCTTTAAGCCTATGGATAAGAGATGACTTCCTTTTGTACTACAGGAGGAGTAAGTAATGCAAAACCAAGGACAGCCAGGAGCACTCTGATGTAGACACAAACGGGTAGTAGGACAGGGCATGAAAAAGGTACACAACTTGCTGAAAATTTTAATTACATTTTTTCTTCATTTAGTTCAAACTCTCATATCCAAAGGTAAGACAGGACGTAGCTTTTTTTCTGACCTACTTTCTATCTGCTTTAAGGTTCTACTAAAATGCTAAATCATAACAGGGGTATAGCTTGCACTTTATTATAACTATCAATACATAGACTGGCTTTGATAACAGACAATGTAATCTGCTAGAAACAGCACAGTGAATTCATACCTGTAAAATCAGCAAGAAAAGAAAGTAAGCATTGGCTATTCGCTGAAACTGTTCAAACAGGTTGAGAGGCAGGAAAGTGAAGAAGTTGTATTTTGATGTTTTAATTGAATTGTTCTGTAGGGAAATGGTAAAACAGGAAACAAAATTGCAGCAGAACCCAATTTAACTGTGTTTTTACTTGCTTATATTTAGCAATAGCATTGTTTCCAACAGCAGCTCAAAAAACATTTCCTTTCCCCCGACACAGTCATACTGAGCCTGGATAAACAGACAGAATTCCTCTTGGAGTTGGTGAAAACATGATGCTCAGTTTATGACAGTGCAACTGCAGGTAGATAGGTACATGTAGTCACTCCCAGAGACGTATCTTCCCTTTATTAATAGTCTTCCTACTTACACAGTGCATAAATAGCATTAAAAGCTGTAACCAGAACACAACAATTTTGCTGGTAGTGTCTAAAAAGCAGTGTTAGAAAACACGTTATGTCAATTATCTGTAACTTGTCTGAGACTTTGAAGCACTGTTCAGCTGGACATCCCCACAGGAGCTATAGGTTCTCACAGGAACAGAACATGACATTATTATTTTCAGCTGATTCAGCAGCCTCTCAACTCAGCAATGTGGAGAGGTGGCTTGTTTCTGTTCCACAAAGATCACTTGAATGTGGTGTTGTGCAAACAGCCACTAATACAAAAACTCACCATTTAAGTAAGTGAGTTGCAGCTTAGTTCCGTATTTCCAGTTTCCTTTTCTAATTGCAGATGGCCCCTCCGGCCACAAGCAATGGCTGCTCCCCTGTCTGTCTTCTTCAAAGCAGAGAAGGACCCAAGCTCGAGATTACAGAACTGGGTATTTTCTTCCCTGAAGATCAGAGCACTCTAGTCTGATTCTTGCCATCTGATAGACAGGATCAATCCATCATACTGAGCCCACCAGCTTGGGCTGTTCCTTCAGTTTTTGGGTGTGCTAGACTTTCTTTTCATGTGAAATTTATCAAGCACTCATCCAGGTTTAGTCCTGGAAGCATGTATGCCATCTGTTGCCAGCACATCTAAAATTTCCCCTCTAGAAGCTCTCCAGAAGATGACCATTAACCCGCTCCCAGGGAACCTAAGGCGTGACAGCACAAAGAGGTAGATATTACACAGTGCACCTTCATTCAGTAATAGATTTGCTGGTTCAATGGAAGAGAAAATGGTGATTGTAGTATTGTAATAGCCTTTAGTTATTGCTAAGCTGGTGGTAGGACAGGAGCTACTAAGTATGAATCACAGGCCACTTCCAATCCATGCATTAATCCAGGATCTCAGCATCTAAACTGACAGAGATCACCATGTTTCCGCAATTAAATCAATTATTAAGATCACCACCATATGGGGGAAGCTATTCCGTAAGGTGTGTACAGGGGAAGCTATTCCATTTTAGGCAGTTACTGTATTTCTGGCTATGTCCGGGCACAAAGTACAGCAACATTCTTTAGCATTAACTTCATGTTTTATCCCTTGTACAAGCCAATGAATAACTCTCTAAAAGAGCAGAGATGGAAACGCCCTTTATGGAAGAGGTAGTCAAATCCTCCCGTTGACTGCACTCCAGCAAGAAAGTATGTTTATCAGGGATCATCATGTAAACAATATTGCCTGTCTCCTGGCATCATGTAGCCATCTCTGGGTGTGGCTCACTCTGCCTGCGATTTAAATGTCATGACACATAGTTAAATTTGGTTTATTACAAATTCTTCACCATGGGATATGTGCTGCACACAGGCTCCACCGACACTGCTAAAACAGAAGCAATGGAATAGCAACATCCTCTGCAAACCCAACGTGCAGAGAACTAAATTGCTTGGCAAGCCTGTGTCTACCAGACAGAGACTCTGGCAGTTTTTTTAATAAAAACTGGATCTAAAGATGCTCCCTGCCCACTAATCTGAAGAAAAATATCATGGCCACTTACGTAAAAAAAAAAAAAGACGACAGTAGCTGCAGGAAAAAGTAAGTACAGGGGACCCGACCTTCGTGCGTCAACTGACTTCGGAGGGTCACATACAACATGGGAAAAACTACTCAGTAAACACTCACATAAAGCAAAAATCTCAGAGGGGGATAAAAAAAGAATGGGAGTGGTTTATTTCAATTCCTGCCTTCTATTTCTGTCCATTAATTACATCAGGAAAACCACTGAATGAACCAGAGCCATTAATTTTGTTTCCTATTGCCATTAGGCATGGTAAAAACCCCAGACATAACAGCTTCCAAACGCTTAACTGCAGAAATCTGGACATCCAGTATGTTCTCCATGTAATTCAGGATTGTGATATTGTTTGACACACACTGTCTGTTGGGACACTACAGACCTCAGGGTAAGGACAGGGAGTATTATAGTGGATCTTCTCATTATTCTAAAATCTATAACTAAAACTAAGCAGCAGGAAAAAAGAATCCCTTGTAATCACTACGAAGATTTCTAATTCAACAAGTAACTTGTTCATGACCCTCAGAGGCTAAAGGAGTATCAATATTAAATGATAAAAACAAACTAGAGAAAACATCAGCCTTTCCGATTCAAAGCTCTGCATCCCCACATCATGGATACAGTTGAAGCTTCTGTGTACGGTATCATTCATGTTTTCATGCGATACTCCAGGGCTGTGTGCTTTGACAGCTCAGGCTCTCGGTTGACTTCGGGGAAATCTCAGTTGGCCTCTGCTCTTGATTTTATCCTACTCCATGATACTTAACACCATCACATGCTGTTACTCCTTTAGAGCTGTACCAGAACCTGTCTCTGGGATGGGAGGGGTACTACGGGAACCTGCAGCACTGCAGTGTGTTAAACAGTCCATACACAGCCATCATTTTATAAGCGATGCCTCTAACGCATCATCCTCCATATCTCCCCCATGCTCTGCCTTCAGTAAGGGAGAGTCCCATATGGCAAAAGCGATGGAGAGGAAAAGTCTTTGAAGTAGCAATTAAGAGGACTTACAAGAGCTTCTGGTTCTCATATATATTTATAAAAATAAAATGTCCGAGAAAAGGAGCTCTATGGACTGAGCACGAAGAGGGGAATCAGAAGCTTTACACTTACTCCCAGATCTGCCCTAGGCGTCTGGTTGACTGTGGGCAGCTCCTGAATGCGCCTGTACCCCAAATGAATAGGCATGAGCATGCTTACCCACCGTTGGCCACGAGCTCTCCAGATGCGAAGCTTGACACGAGAGCAACGTTGTCTGTGGGTGAAGGATTATTCTCATCTGCTCTTTTCAGGGGCTAGATTCACACCTTCTGAAGGTGTGACTCCACCGAAATGCTGTCCCTAAGAATAGTGCTCATCGCACCACAGTTACACAAGTCCAGATCTGGTGGATGAGCTGTTACTTTGGGGGTGTTTTCAGAAGCCCGCCTGTGACGTCTGACTGCGGGCAAATGCTTGGCAGATGGCTCCTACCTTTGTTAGCTGAGCAAACAAATCATCTCCTCACCATAAAAGTCACTGGAAATAAGAGACACTGCTGTTTTTGTGGCCAGATTACAGGGGCTAAAGGGTGACCCCCAGAAAAGGTAGGGTATTGTCCATCTGAATTTATACCCCTGGCTCAGTGACATTAGTTTCTAGCAGCAGGACAACCTAGCTCAAAGCAAATCCTAGCGAGACCTTGGCCGTCCCACAGGGATGTATTGTGCCACGACACTGGGCAATCTCACTGGTACCTGTGTAGCACACGGTACAGACCAATGAAGGAGCTGAGAAGCAGAAATGTGTTTCCCAGGTGCTTTGATAAAGCCTTACAAGGAGGCGTCAGGAGCACAATTCTATGGCACTTTGTTTAACTGCAGCAGTACAATCTGAAACCAGGCAGCTGCCATAGGCAGAAATGTGACCACAGGGCTGTGAATATGCTCAAGGACATATTTAATAAACCTGTGTAACAGGGCAAGCGGTGCCACAGGAGCTTTGTTTTCATAGGTAGTACAGAATACCTGGACTAGATCAGTTTTAAGCCTAGCACCTTCACTGCCTTATTCCTGATGGTGGGCAGCAGTCCTAACTCAACAGAAGACTGAGAAATGCCAATAGGATGCTGATGGGGTTCATCTGATCCCTGTAAAGATCTCATCCTGACTCCCAGAAAGAAAAGACTGGCCAAACACCAGAAATAAAGGATCTATATCCAACCCACACTCCTTTTTTCTTTTTTCTTCACACACACACACACACACACACACACACACACACACACACACAGAATCATTAAGGTTGGAAAAGACCTTTAAGATCGTCAAGTCCAACCATCAACCCAACATCACCATGCCCCCTACACCATGTCCCAAAGCACCACATCCACATTTTTTTTTAATACTTCCAGAGAGGATGACTCCACCACCTCTGTGGGCAGCCTGTTCCAATGCTTGACCACTCTCTCTGTAAAGAAATTTTTCCTAATATCCAGTCTAAACCTCCCCTGGTGCAACTTGAGGCCATATTTCTTATGTTTTTAATTTTTAACAGTTTTGGGAATTTTTTACATATGTAACTCTTTGACCACCTCCTGGCAGCAATAATAGAGTTCCAGGATCCTGTCACATATTCCAGGAAACTCTCTAGGAAAATGTGGTCACTGGTTGTGTTTTCCTACAGAGTTCCTTCTGCCTGGACTCATCCCGCTGCAGAGCTGTTAATCTGTGTAACATTACTGTGGTGACTGTCCTCATCATGGTGGTGCAGAGGAAGACCCAGAGGCAGATGGAGGTGGCATGGCTTGACAACCTCATGCCATCGCTCACAGGCCAAGTATAGGATCTAAAGGTCTTGTCTGTTGGTCATCTCCTTTGACTACACTGCCTTCTCCTCCTTCTCAACTCACTACCCGAAGCTGCTGCCAGGCAGGGGGGAGAAGTAAAGGGGAGGGCAGAGCACTGCCAAGTGGTGCAGAGCAGGCAAACTCCAAACCACTGTACCCTGTTCATTAAGGCCTCAAACAACCAGCCTTCCAACCAGTACAGTAGGAGTTTTGTCTGCATGAGGTTTAATCTAAGACAAAGGGTGGGCGACTTGGTCCAAGAGAATCTATGGACTTCATTGCAACTCATGTTTGGCACAATTCAACCTTTCTGTGCTTGTCAGGGCCCTAATAGGCCTTAAGAGCCTTGACTTCACCTGGTGCCTCCATCCATAACCCTTGTCCAGGGTTCAGGAGCTCACTTAAGCCCAGCCATAGGCCTTCAGTCCTTGCCTGAGCTATGTTATAGGAGTACCAGTCTCCAACCTGACATCTGTCCCAGATGGATGTATCCAGCTCTGCTTCCTGGATGGGCCTTGGACCTATGGTGTAGTCTTGTCTTCACTCCTGTCTCCCACCTTTCCTGACTGGGCTGCCCAGATGGACCATGGACCTGGTTCATCACCTCACCTTGTCTGGGATTGTCAGGATGGGCCACATTACTAGCATCCTACCCTGTTCTCCCTGACCAGATGTTGCAGGACTGCATCCTCATCAGTGAGGGCATTGCCTGTGCCAGGGTCACCCTCAGCTCCCAGCTCATCCCCTCTCACAGGGCAGCCCTGCTCTGGCTGCTCCCTGACAGTGCCTCAGCTGGTCTTTGGGTGAATCTAGCTAACACTTTCTTACATGCAGAAGGAGCAGTGCAGGTTGCTGCTGTAGCTGTTCCTTCAGGGGCTACTCAGATCACTTTTCACATGAGCAGACAACACTCCCTTCAGCCTTCAGCATGTTGAACAGTAGGAAATATTTGTAGGTTGAGGATGGGAAAGCGGGCAGCTGTTGCCACTATCCTGACCACACTGAGAAGGTCCTTGAGGATAACCCACCAGGCATCTTTCTCAGATCAAAGTATGCAAGTGGAGGAGTTAGAGCAGAGTCTGAGCCCTCTACTGGAGCCCCTTCCTCTCTGATTAAATTTCAGAGATAAGAACCCAGCTGTTGATCCAGCCCAGGGCAATACGTATTGGCCATAGGAAGTTATATACATCCCTCCTATTTCACTAGAGAATTTATCAGGTCATTAAGGAGAACAAAGCAGAGTGCAAGCAGCCTCCATGCTGCTGGCCCTGCAGAAAGGATGCTGGTTTGACCCTAGATCCTGATCCAAGACGAAATTTGTCATTGACTCATGAGCCCTGCATTTCCTCTTCTATTGTCTGAAAGCCAGTTTCAAAGTTGTTTTCACAGCCCTTTGTGATGTCCCAGTGCAGCTGTGCTAAATTCCAATGTGAAAGCAAAGAAATTAAAGGGAATTGGGATCAGAGCAGACATTGAAATCCTTCAGAAGAGATTTTCTTCTCCAGGGTGTCGGCAGACAGAGAGCTGTGTGGTGGACCCACACGCGGCAGTCCCCCCTGCAGCTGTGCTGGGGACAGTACAGACGGACTGGGGACACTGTATCCAGACCGAATTGCCTCAGATAAGAACCTTGATTAAAGCCTTTAAATCTTGCTGGGCCACATCTGGCACCCTGCATTTCACTTTATTTCAGTCTTTATACAGACAAATCTCGTACTGAGGTCAGGAAGGATCTTCCTGTCTGCAGTGTGAATAAACATGGGATAAGAACTTGACTTTTCATTTTTACAGACCTATATTGAGTCCGTTTTTGTGCTGCACTAAGTGTCTTTGCATGCCACTCATTCACGCTTCATTTCTGAGTCATTCCGAACTAATTTTGTGAGCTGGTGGGTAGTACATACCTTCACACTCAGCCCTTCCAGTTAACTGCACAGCACTTTGTTTTAAAGTTTCTTTTCTTTTTCTAAGCTACTGTATTCTTGCTGTGCAAGATAAGGCCAAGGATGTCTGGGGCTGCACCAGACTGAGAGCTCTGGTTTCAGCTTCAGACCTCACGCTAAGTCCAAATAAATCCTGACCTACCCAAGCACTGCCTCTGCTTGAAGATGCTGCCCTTAACCACAGGCACCTCATATTATTTAGTCACAGCAAAAATCATCAGAAGACACGTAAAAGGCTGCTTCAGATAAGAGGCACATCCCTTGTCCCCACCTCAGTCTGTACTGCCTCTGGTCACACAGATGAGACCACCCCAATCTTCCAGCCCACTACATGACACATCTCACATGCCCACAGGGCGCATTCAGTTCTTCCTGTAAAACTGTCCCGCTGCTTCAGCACGAAGCCTCTGTGTTAAGGGGATTTCCACTGTGCGCAGCTCCTACCCACCTCTTAACCTCGTCCTACCCTATCAGTCCAGCTTCCCGCACCGTCCAACCCTCCTGCCCGCCCGGTGCGCAGCTGAAGAGGCTCCGTGGTTGGAGCAGCGTGGCAGGGACACACCGCGGCTTGGCCTCTCGCCTATTTTCTGATAAGCCCTGGGAGGGAATTTGCCCTCCAAAGCCTCCTGCAAGTCCAAGTGTGACGGAGCTGGACATGCCCTTGCACGCATTGGCAGACACGGCTTTCCACGGTGCAGCGTCAGGTTCCTGCCAAGCTGGTTGGAGCGTATTTGGGAGCCTTGCTTCATACCAGGCGGGCCAGCTTTCAGCCGCTGCCAGAGCTGATGTCAGACTCCACACGCAATGGAGTTTCCAAGCTTTTCTCAGCTCCTCTCTTCTCCCGTCACAGATATCCTGTAGACTCTACACCGGGAAGGGACGATAGCCACCAACTATTCAGGGACAGCACACCCACCTCTGACTGTACGTTCCCACTCTCACTGAGACAAAACATCTCCGTACCTTTGATCTATGCCTACATAATTGAAACTTTTTTTTAGTGAAAGGCTCAAACATTCACACCAGCTGCAACAGCAGTAAAGCAAAACTTAATGCTTCTGTTTCCATTTCCCTTTCTTTTCTGTACTGGCCTTTCTCAGCAACAGCCTCACCCTAAAGAAACATTTGCGGCCTCACCTAGCTTTGTTACAAGAACCTGTTCTATAGGTTTTATGGCTAACATGGCCTTAAGTTACCAAATAAAGTAAACCTCTCTCCTGCGGCTTTCACTGTTTAAAATACTTTCTAAGATTTGTTATATTGCTGTGTTTCCTTCCAGTTTCTGTCCAGTGTCCCTTTTATCTGGTTGGAATAGCTACCGGTGCAACCTTCCTTCTGCCTCAGGAGAAGACAAGACTCCTGTGCAGGAAGACAAGGACTGATGGTCCTTGCTGCGGGACCAAAAGCTGGAGGACAACTGTTCTCCTCCTGGCCCCTACAAAGAAGACTCAAGTCACCGTGCCACAGCCCAGTACGCAGATCCTCCTGTCCCAAAGAGCTGCGCTGCGCAATGAAGCACAGACTGTTTAAATGATTCTGTTGTTCGCTCGTACGCAGGTCAAATTAAATACGTGAGGGTTGGAAGACATATTGAGGAGAGGGAAGACTGTGGCTGCAGGAGACAGAAATTACCCCATCCACAAAATACCGGCATGCTGAGAGACAACTGAACGTATCAGCTGCCGTGCCTGAGCACCCCAGGGCAGGCTCCAGCATCCAGACAGTCTCAGTCCCCTTGAACCCCATCCTAGTACTTAGCAATGCAACCCCACCGCATTCAGACAAATCTGAGTGTGAGGAATGATCCCAGGTTTGACCCTGGCGGTGGACTACAGGACTGGAAGAGCTAAGTTTCAGGAGCATCATGCATATGTTGATGGGAGGGTACCTATGTCCCTTTTTGCCATCTCCAAATGCAGCCAGCCATCTATAGCACGGGATCTAAAGTAATTTATGAGCAAGGTTAGTCCTTTTCATACACCATGGTAATGTGGGTTTAGTAAATTGAAATTTTGCCAGGACTTTTTGGAAATAAGCAGCCCAGGACATGATGTGCAGTGCTGTACTGTTAGGGCAGTGTTTGCATCACCACCTAAAGTCTTTTAGTACCTCACCACTTACTCACCATTTCAAGGCTTGGCTCTTTCTGGACAATTTTCTGGATTTCCTAAGCCTCAGTCTACACTGGACTCCAGAAATCATGAGCCACAGCTGACTATAATGAGAGGTAGGATTACTGAAATGCACTGCCAAGTTTTAACAGATTATATTGAGCTGGCTTTTTGGCTGCCTCCACTTTCACACCTAATCAATAGATTCTTATGGAAAGCCTCCAGAGCTTTCACAGTCCTCTCCTTAATTTTGGTTATTTTGGTTATTTGCAGATCCTTGGGCAAGTAAGCAATCAGCTGGGAAGCAGTGACATGCAAAGTCAGCCTTATGAATGGCTTTTCACAGAAATAGGCTCAGAAGCAGAAGAGTTGCTTATTCTCTCTAACCTGACATCATTGTTCACCTCCCTCTTGCTTTCCTGCCCCACTGCTGCACATAGTCTACCCTGCAATCATTCAATGAAAGATTAAAAATCTGTGCATAGCAGCAATACCTACCCCAGTAAGCTACTAACAGGTTCTGTACAAATCAAGTGCACTTTCCTAGTCTCATATCACCAGGCTGAATAAGGCATTCATGCTGCATAGTCCTTTATATATGTTAACTACAATGCATTTCATATTCAGGACACATGCAGCAGCTCTGGACCTAGGAAGTCTCTAACCTGTGTTGGGTAGTTCATGGATGAAGGGCAACCACTGAAAACCTCCCAGTTCATGTTGCCAACAGATCAGCTACATTAGGATCTTTAGTCAAAGCTGTTGGCAAGTCAGACTTTCTATCTATCTCACGAGAAATTATAGTGTTCTGAAATGTTGAGTTTTTTCAGTTCTTATCGAGAAAATACTTGTGATGTTCCTAAATGAAAACATGATTGAAGGGACCTCCTGAGTAAAACTGAAGGATGAATTTCACCACTGGAATTCAGATATGCAGAGGACAAAATTCACAAAATTCATTTCAGTATTAATTGGCAGCTGCAAACACTTTGAAAGGACCCAGCTTCAGGATTGCCTCACCGAAGAAATGACCCTGCAGCCAAGGAGTACAGGTCTAGCAGCTGAGCTACCCCCCTCTGCACACAGCGTCAGCACATGGTCCACAAGCTTTGGAAATTGCGTTGCCCAAGGAGTTCCTTGGCACCATAGCCTGGCAGACCTGGGTCACAGCCAACCCGTGTCAAGGTGCTCCTTGGAGTCACAGATTTTATGGCACAATGTGAACACGAGCGGGTGGTTAAGGAGCTGGAAATAAAGCTGGCAGGAAGCCACAAGGGCCAGATTCAAAACCTTCCTGCCAGAGAGGATTTCACTGCAAGAGCTGAGGAACTGACACATTTCCTTTCATGTTTTACTTTAAATGGAGACAGGTTTCCAACAGAAAACTCCCCCCAGGTTCCATTATTGAAAGGCCTTGGAGCCTGATCCTGCAAATGCTTAGACTCACAAATAATTTTCTGGAAGTGTGTAAAGTCACTGTGTTATGCTCTTCCAGCATCAGACCTCCTTCAACTGCCCATTTGCAGGGTTGACTCCAAAGGCAGAGTTCCCTGTGGCTGACTCAGCAATGAACCATCTCTGATGGTTCATCTGGCACCTTTGCCCTGTTTGCAGAGTCATGGCTAGCATGCAGTCATGTCACCCCCTTGAAACAACATTCAAGACATGAAGCAGATGTAGCTACATCTGTGGCTACATCTGCATGAAACAACATATGCTGGTTACTTACAGCATATTCAAACTGCAGATTAAAATCCCGGTTGTTTGCTTGAAGTTGTCTCTCCTCCTCTGTAAAGAAGAGGAAACACATCAGACATCCTTGAAGGTAAGCAGAGTCAATACAGGTATGAATACAGCATCAGAAAACGCAAACAGAGCTCCTAAAAGGTATTGTCACTGAGAATCTGTGCTCTGGACTAGCTGCCCCATGTCAGGGAATTGAAGAGGCTGGTGACACTGATAGAGCAGCACATGGGCTGGTACCATAGCACACTAAGCCCATACTCCAAGTCTTCTCTACTCACAACCCACGGCAGTGCCAGCACTGGTTTTACAGGTTGTTCAGCTTCTCCTGGGTAAGAATTACCGCTTAACTAGTGATGCTCACTATTTCTGTCCTGTTCCATCTGTTCCTCCTAAAGTCTCTGGAGATGTTGCCATCCGCCTACTGTTAGTGCCCTTCCTCCAGTACAAGTGCATCTCCTAGCATCATCCCACAGATGGAACATCACCATCATAGGTCAAAAGTAGAAATCAAAAACTACTCGAATGGATTTCAAAAGGTCATCAAATGTATCCTCTACCTCAAGACAGGGTCGTGCCTGTCCCTCCCAATAAATGTCCTAGAAAGATCCAATGATGGTTGTTCTTTAGACTGCCTATTCAAGGACTGCAGCATCCTTGCCCTGGGGGAGTTTTTCCCCCATTGTCTAACATAAAAGTCACTACTGCAATTTAAATAAATTGTATCTTCTCCTGGGATGGTCAAAAGTGCTCTTCTGCTCCCCTTCAATTCCTTGTACTACTTGCCAAGGACACAGAGCACAGGTGAGTTCATTATGTTTTGAAGGCCATTATGCCTTACTGGAGTCTTCTCTTCCCAAGTGTAAGCAACTCCAGTTTCTTCAGTTATTTCTTACGGGTCAGTCTGTCAGAAGTAGCATCACTCTTGCTGCACTCCAGTGAACTTCCAGCTAGTTCATCTCGTTCTGGATGCACAGTGGCCAAAATGGGCCACAGTTTGCAGCAGACTAAATCTGACTGGAGCAAAAGGGACACTCCATCTATCTTGTAGGCAATGCATATTTGACATGGGAATTCACCTAGAAGTAATTTAAAATAATATCTGTATGTACCACCAGCACACAGTTGACAGCATTCCAAAATATGATCCATTTTGGCAGATCCTTTCTGGCAGAGCCAATGCCTCATCAGGCAGTACAAATCTTTCATTTGTCCTTGATGAACTGCATCCAAATTTTTTAGACTATTTCTCCAACTAGTCAATTCTAATCCTATCTTTCAGAGTGCTTGTAGCTCCTGCCAGCGTGGTGCCATTCACAGATTTACTAAGTGTGTTCTTTATTCAGACAGCCAAGATGTAGAAGAAAGTATTGAATACCAGACTCAGGATACATCCATGATGAATCTCTCAGGTTTCATAATCAGTCATTGATAACTATTGTCAGTGTATTTTTCTTTCTGAAATGTCTGGTACTCATTACATGATGATTGTATCTTGAGCAGGTATCTCCAGTTTACTTGTAAAAATGCCATAAGTGACAGTCAAGATACATGACATCTATCTAAGGCTTTTTCTCTAGCCCTCTGGCTACCACTAAAACAGAATTAATTTTGGCTTGATGCAGTTTTTCAGGACTGTTGACTGTTAATCATCTCTTCCCCACACGCACACTTCTAGTTACTTTGAAGTGGTTTGTTGGGTTGTTTTAACCTTTACCCAAGAAGTGAAGCCAATATAGCTATAATTGCTCAGCTTTTCTTGTTCCCCTTTTTCAAGATAGATGCTATGCTTGCTCTTTTCCAGGTTGTCTGAACTTTTCCTGTCTCTGCACCAGAAACTCTACCTTACCTAGCTAACCTATTCCCTCTCTATTCTGGGCCCAAATCCCCCCTTCTCCTCTGTTTCTGGCAACTATTATGTTACATGTCTAAAGAAAAAAAACCCCAAACCCCCCTCCCAACCCAGTTTCTTATCATTATTTGCTAGGCTTTTTTCACTGAGTAGCAGACATAAAACCATCTTTGATCTCCCTCTTGCTAGAAGGGTTACAGAACGCTAGAGAACCCAACTCTTACAGAACAACTTTTATTACCCTTTAAGTCCTCGACAACTTTTTCTGACTTTGAGCCTTTGCCACACAGTTTGTGCTGGATAAAACAATCTGCTTTGCACCTTCGAGAAGCACCCTTTCTCTACCTGAAGTTAATGAAAATCTTGCAATTTCACCATTTCACTCACCCTTCTGAGACTTTCCCTGAAAGATGATAACTTACACCTGTGCCCTTAATATCAAGTATTTAAGGAAATGATGGATCTGCTTAATTCTCCATCCACCCCAGACTTCCTTCCCATGAGATCTCAGTTACTAGTTCTTCATATTTACTGAAGATTTCCTTCTTGAAGTCCATTTTAAACACCTTGTTATTGTCATTTTGTCCTAAATATCATATCATCATTTCATAACCATTCCTGTTTATGCTCCCTCCTGCTTTCACAGGACCAGCCAGCTACTCCCGGTTGGAGGGAATCAGTTCTGGAACAGCCTCCTCTCTAGCTCCAAAATCTTACCCACCTCTGCACCAAAACACTATGCCAGCTGAACGGGTCGTGTTCCCCTACGCTCCTCTCCAACTCTGCCTCTGCATAACTAGAATTCTTCATTTCTCATCATGCCCTGTCCCTCAGGAAACTATATATCATTTTTTTCACAAAAGACTGCCCTTCATGGTTTGCTATGCCTCTGTTCTTTACACTTGTAGCATTACTCAGAGATCTGCGATTTGTTCATCTCTTTCTTCACACTGGATCTCAGAGCACATGAACATACAAGGAAAACATCTCTTCCCTTGCCACCTCTGTTACCCTTTCAGAATAAGCTTTATTCTTTTCTATTAATATTCCAGCATCATGAGTTATCCCAGCACGTGTCTATTATACCTATTAAATGATGTGTTAAAACATCTAGTTCTTCCTGTTTATTCACTCTTGCATTAGCAAGCATCTAAGATATTCAGTGCATTGAACTGCTACCCTTCCTCCTTTCCCTCCAATAACCCTATAAATAACACAGCACCCCTAATTTTTAAGCCCTTTTTCACATCACCTTTTTTTTTTTTCTCTCCGTGGGCTGTTTTCGTCAAGATCTCTAATTACTAATTTAAAGCTATGTTAGCAGGTAAATGTGCTTTTCCCTTTCTTCAATCACATTTAGTTCTGTCAGGCATTTCCAATTCAGCTCCCATCTGCCCACCCCAAATGGCTGGTTCAGACCAACACAGAGACTTCATTCAAGACCCTCAAAGTGCTTAATCCTTCACTGCTTTCCTCAGACACATTTTTCTCATCTTTCACAATGGGTACAACAATGTACAGAGAGATCAGAGTAACTTGTCCAGTGTCTCAGCGGAAAACAGAAGCAAAGCTCAAGAAGTCCAGGCTTGCAGGGCTTCAACTATTGTGTTATGTGACCCTTCAAGAATTTTCCTGAGAGCAACCAGTATTATCAAAGCAGACGAAAGATAAAGCTACTTGTTAAAAACAGAACTTCCCAACACTCGCACATTTCCTCCCATAGAGTAAGCGCTGCTCTGATCCCCTCCCCAGGGGCTCCAAGTCTAGTCCTGGAATAAACGCCACAGAAAAGATAAACAGCTTTAGTGTAAATAGGAATAGATGACAAAGCTTGAAAAGCTACTGGGCTACAGAGGCACGCTCGCAGAGCCCGTGCTGGTCCTGGGAAGGGGAACCAGCAGGCAGGGGACAACACTGTCCGTGCTGCTCATAGCCAGCAGGTCTGCCCAGCTGCCTTGCCAGAAGGAGCTGTGGAAACGCATGATGGCCAGAGAGGCAGGAAGACATCCAGAACTGCTAATCTGGGCTGGAGCCCTTCGGGTATCTATTCCCTTGCCAGCACATGACCCCCAGGACAAAGCCTCAGGGTCACAGGGAAGGTTCTGAGAGGCTCTTCTTTGAAAGACTGAGCGAGCTGGTGCTGTTCAGCCTGGAGAAGAGAAGGCTCCGGGGAGACCTTACTGCAGGCTGCCAGGACTTAAAGGGGGCTTCTACAACAGATGGGGACAGACCTGTTAGCAGGGCCTGATGCGATAGGACAAGGGGTAATGGTTTTAAACTAAAAGACGACAGATTTAGACTAGATATAAGGAAGAAATTTTTCACACTGAGGGTGGTAAGAACCCTGGCCCAGGTTGCCCAGGGAGGTGGTAGATGCCCCATCCCCGGACACATTCCAGGTCAGGTTGGACGGGGCTCTGAGCAACCTGATCTAGTTGAAGCTGTCCCTGCTCATTGCAGGGGGGTTGGACTAGATGGCCTTTAAAGGTCCCTTCCAACCCAAAGATTCTGTGATTCTCTAAAGTCCTCAGTGACTTTCTGTTTCTCATAGGCAACCCTCAAGGGGACTGCACACTGAAACAGAAATCCAGGTGCTGCTGGCAGCAGCTGGACATGCCGCAAGGTCCTTTGCTCTTCCCAGGGCTCAGTGGGGGAGTGAGGAGCCCTCTCCCTTCCTCAGCCTGCCCCAGGGTCGGTGCATTGGGGGAAGAGGTGCTTGATGTGCATTTGAATTCAAGGATCTCAAATGCTCGTAGAAACCACCGTGTGCATCTGCTCCTGTAGGAAAGGAGCCTGGCTTCTCACCATGGTGAAAGAGGCACTCTCTAAGAGTAATGGCTTTTATGTGAAACACACAAATAGCTTCAAACAGCTTAGGAATGGCACAGAAACATGAATCAGTGCCATGTGAAACAGAACAGCAAGTGGAAGTCACTCGAGGCATTGACCTCCTATGCTTGATCTTATGGTACCTAAGGGCAGGTTTTCTAGGACAACCCATTTCTGAAGGCCCCAGATAGCTATGAATCTGGTTCAAAACTAAACAGCCAGCAGGTTCAGTTTTGAACCAGATTTCTCTGGCCTGCCATAGCCATCCATCCCTCTCAGGGGCAGTGTTCCTAAAGGCCACAATACAAGGCTAATTTCTAGTGGCAAGATTTTAACTTTCCTTAAATACTCTTGGCTAAAGCAAGAACAACCACAACGAATTACAAAGGGTGCCTCATCCAACAACATCAGCAAGCAGAACATTCTGTCCTCTGGCTACACCAAAGGAGAACCACCACAGACCACATGCACAGGGCAACAGTGCCTCAGTGGTTTTATTTTTACCAACGGAGGACTGTGAGGGCCTAGTGCTGTGCCTCCTAAAACAGCAGTTCTCAACTATCATAGACCAGACAACTCTTACTTGTTTCTGGAACTGTTTGGACAGAAATGAAGCCTCTTGGATGATCACAATAAACAAAAAGTTAGAGAAAGTCAAGCATTACACCAGCTTTGCCTGGAAACCACTGCTCAGGGTATTTTGGCTGTAGATCCAGCATGCTCTGTTATTGACATTATATGTCTTATCATGCCCTGTTGATTCTGAAAGCATTGAGGAAAAAGGGAGGGGAAACCTGAAGGGCTATCAGATGAGAAGTTTTTCATTTCTTGAAACTTTTTTATATCTCCAAGCAACTCAAACTTTCTGCTTCTGCAAACTGCAGTAACAAATCACTGGAAATAAGGAATGGGATTTGTGCTCCAAGTTATCATTTCACTGCCACTGAAAACTATTTTAAATTATTCATCAGTGGAAACTCAGCATACATAAATATGGCTTAGTGCCCAGTTCTTGGTCTAACCACTGAGACCAAGTCACTGGGAAAGTGGCTGTTTTCTCAGGCAGACACATTTAGGAACTAAACCACAGAATAACATCTGTATTTAATAAAATTAAACGCATGCCAAAAATCAGCTATAAATGTAACTGGCCAGCCCACCAGACTTCTCCACTTAGGACGGCTGCATGGAAAAGTCCTGCAAAAGGTTAGATGAAAGATCTGGTTAGACAGCCTGGAAATTTGTTTCTGGTTTATGCTAAAGAGCATGTGCCAAGAGCAATGCTTTAAACAGGCTGTTGGAAAAAATTTGTAGATATTAGGTCTTGTGGCTCCAAGAAACAGGAGGTTAAGATATGCCTGGTTTTGCCAAGTCATATACAAACCTGATACCTCATGCATGAAACAAACACAGCCCAATTAGGGGAGTGCCGGTGCAACTAAGCCTGACAACAGAACAGAGACAAGAAAAACTCTGTAAAAATAATAACCTCAACTCCACCCTTTAAACAAGCGACCTCAAGAGCACAAATGCTGCCCTGGACCAGCTACAAAGAGTGGCATCTGGGAGCTGGACTCATCCCCCCAGCCTTCCTTCCAGAGTGGCTCTTAGCAAAGCGATTAACCTTTTCAATACCAAGTTGTGAAAGCTGTAATACAGCTATGCTGCTCCCAAGGGCACATATCTGACCTTCCTGAGACCGTAATTCAGGTCATTCCTGCAACAGGCTATAAGCAGTCTCAGAAGACCTCCACCAGTCGCAGCACATTCTTTGTTTCAAATCTCACGATGTGTCTCCTTTCACTTCCTCCTCTTCCATCTACCTTCTACTTTTGTTGACCCTGCTTTTGGGCACCTCATTGTCACTGTGTGACCCAGCTTTTGGTGTCACCTCTCAGCAACGGCACCAGTGCCACCTCGCATCAAGCACCCAGGAGATCACCCATCTCTTCACAAACCCTGTTTCTGGTCTTTGCTGGACTGTTACTGAAACCTGCCATGATGTGTTGGTACTTCTATCCTACCCTCAAAAAAGAGAATTACAGTGTTCATTGAAAGGCACTCCATGGGAGAGTGCAAGTCATTGTAAGTCATTGGGCAACTAAAATCGCAGCTCCGAGGGAGGTTATTGTACAAGCTAATAGCCAAAATCTCCCTGCACCTTAAAGCAATAATTGCCCCTTTTTGCAATTGTGAGAGATGAAGGAACGATGCGACAAGTTTCTCAATTTGCAGGTGCCTTACCTGGGTAGAGTCCCTACCGTTGGCTTAAAGAAAACAGCGTTATTTTTTTATAGCAGTGATATCACAGGGTTTCATATTCATAATACAGCAGTGCCTTGCTGGGATCAGAGCTGCACCGAGTGAACTCTACCCAAAACCAAAGCCATGGAACTTTACCCAACAAGCTCAACATTTACTATGGATGAGAGCGTAGGTGGGTGAAGGGAAGAGCCGTAAGACAGGTCTGAGGCTCACACTAGCTAAATATCTACATTTCACAGCCAGTCTGGGACACAGGCGAAAGCCAAACCCTCATTACT
Source organism: Phaethon lepturus (assembly GCF_000687285.1). Classification (NCBI taxonomy): domain Eukaryota; kingdom Metazoa; phylum Chordata; class Aves; order Phaethontiformes; family Phaethontidae; genus Phaethon; species Phaethon lepturus. The sequence goes on from NW_010533659.1 coordinate 48,393, forward strand.
TGAGTGTCAACCTGACGCCGTCACCTGCCTGGTGCCGGTGTGCCGGCTGCTCTGCGGCACGAAACCAGAGCCCATCCCTGCCCTGAACCACAGCCAGAGCCTGGCAGGATGCAGCAAGCGTGGCTGGGGCAGGAGGAACGGCGAGAACCTGGTGGGGTGGGAAGGGAGAAGGGGAAGGTCACAGCCAAGCCCTGCTTGGAGTAGGAACGTGCCCAGCTGCCTGGCAAATAAACGTGTTTTTAATTATTGACTCAAGGGAAGGGCTCTCCAGGGCTCCATGTTACAAAACTGCACATTTTTGAAGTGTAGATGCCCCTTCCTTTACAAAGCCTCTCCGGCTGCTGTGGTTGGACAGGATTTATGCTGTCAATCACATGCAGTTTCATGTCTGTAATGGAGTAGCTAGGACCGAGTGTGAGGGATTTAATTTAAAAAAACCTGCGGCAAGTCTATTCAGAGACACCACCATAAATGGGTTTAGCCCTATTCCCTCCTGCCTGTTTGTCCATTATTAAATGAAGATCTTCTTTATTATGTCTTTTTCCCTTGAAAGAACAAGAATCCTCCTTCATCCTGAAGAAATTAAATGCAAGAAATACACTTTTGTGGTGATGGATTGTGTCTTTGGTACTGAGCTCAGCCTCCTGCTAGCACTAAACAAACACTACATGGCAACTGGAATTTCCCACACAGGTAAAACATTTCATATGTCCCTGGTATTAATGCAAATTTTTTTTTTTTCTGGCATTACTAATAGAGGGCCCACTTAGGTGGTGTACTGACATACCTCCATTTTCATACAGCAGATGCAAGGTCTGAAATCAAAAATCTTGGGAGTCAACTGGAATTATTTCTGCCTCAGGTCCAGTAAATTTTTAATGTGAAGGTAAAGTTCAATATCAGATTCTGCCCTTTTCTAAAAGCAGTATTTGATATTGTCACCACAAAGAGAAAAAAAACAAGAAGAGATCTCCAAAAGGGTGCCTCAGGTTTGCCTGGCATGTACAACACTTATGGTCAAACAGCACTCTTGGGACACAGGCCTGGAAAAAGTGCTAGATAACCTTAAAACAGAACATATTCCCTTTTAAGTTATTCTGGGAAGGGACAGAGGCTGCCTCATCTCTACCTTTTCCCATCTCCTGCAATAATACCAATTCTGGTCTGTCTTTCACTTCGTCCTCCTGGAGATGTCTCACCCACCTGCCTTGGCTGTGGGCAACGGGTGGGGACTGATCACATCTCAGAAATGCCTTGCAATGGGTTATTTCTCAAGAAGCATCTAACATTTCATGTTTGTTTTCAGTCCACTTCAGAGTGAAAGTGTGGATATTTCAAATGTATTAGCAGTAGAAATTGTCTGTTCTTCATTTTGGATTTTTTTTTTCAAATTTGGTTTAGAATTTTATATCACTTTCTATCCTGGATTTTAGGAACAGTAGTTCACAATATTTTGACGAATATCAGCATGCCAAATAAAGCAGCTGAAATAGCAATTTGTTTTTATTTTAAAAACTGGTCTGACAGGGGCTGGCTGGCACATGTAATTTCCTTTACTAGAAAACAGTATGTCCTTGACATGCTGGTAATGCCGCAGCTTGACACAACTGCACATGTTGTTAATAACAGCGATACGCAGTGATAGGAAGTGATGTAAAAATCATAAACATAAATACAGCTCTGAAACAAACTTTGAGAAGTTTTTCAATTCACAGTTATTTCCCTCATGGGAAATTATGGAAAAATAAGTGTATTTTTCATACTCAATGTCTGTTGTGGTAACACATTTCCTATCAGATGGGAGTCCCAGAAGGCAGATGAGTTTTATGTCTGTAGAGCCAGTCTTGGGCTGCCTTCTCCATAGGGAGCTGCTAACCCTGCCAAGCTCTGCCCAGGGCCTGGCTGCTCAAAAAGCAGCTGCCCTGCAGAGCAGGATGTGCTTAGCAGCAAGAAGGAAAACCCAATGGAGTTTTCAGAAGCCCTGGCTCAATTTATATCCTTCCTCTTCCCCTCACGGTGCCCCTAGGCTGGGTTTAGGGAGATGACGCTGCAGCAATGACTGTTCTTTCCATCAACTGGAAGCACACACCTTGAGATAAGGTTACTTGTGTAGATGAGCTCTCCCTGTTCCCTGTTTCTGCTTGTTTCATAGATAGTACTTGACCATCCCCATCCTCGACGTATGAAGCTCTAGGGCTGAGTTAAGCTGCCATGGGAACAAGTCAGTGACCAGAGATAGTCCACATTTGTCAGCCATCACCAAGGCACAATCCTTATTTCTTCCCACAGACTACATGAGCAAAAAGTGTCCCCGTTCCTCTCTGTTTCATCGATGTTCATGGTAGGTTAAACCTTAGTGTAAAAGATTTTGGGCATCTTTTCCACGGAAACACTACTGCTGCTCATCTCAGATGTATTTACCCACTTTGGCTTGAAGAGCTTCACTAAGGTTCAGTCATCTGGGAACTGGTTTCCTCCAACAGTATTTGTGTGCCTGACATGACACTACACATTACTGCTCTGTCAAGATTAGTTTTTACATCCCCGATTCCTTGTATAAAGAACATAGAACTATAAAAACTGACTATTATCTCCAAGAAATTTAGACCATGTAACCTGAATTGTTAATCTATACCTATCCTGAAAAAAATCCCAATTTTGCCTGCATTTCAGGTTATGTGGAAACAGCCAAGTCGCGCTGGGAAGAAACAGCAAAGTATTACTGGTTCTCATGGGAGCAATCCTGATCCCAGTTTCAGCAGCTGATGCTTTAGGTAACCCATTCACTCCCATGAGAGTTATACCACGAGCATGGCTCTTTAGTAAGGTTAACTGTCATCCAGCTTTGTTTTTGGAATAGAAATATGGTCTTTCCATGAGCAGTACTGTCCCTCCAAGATGATTGCATGGAATGTTCCCCCCAGAAGAGCCTTGCCTGATCTCAGACAGGACAGTCCTACGGATTTCTCCAAATACAAAGTCTTATAAACTGTTGGATTAAAATAGCACTTCAACCCTGGCATTTACTCCAGTGAAATGTCTGCAAGGAGCAATCATAGCCCTTTCAGCTTTTGGGCTGCAAGGCAAAAGAATTAAAAATAAAAGAGGAGGAAAAAAATGCTCTTTTAGCTTCCTGTTACGGAAGCTCCTCATTCTCTGATCACCACAGCTTCCCTTATCCTTCTCTGAACTTCCTCCAGTTTGAATTCATTGGTTTTGAACTGGTGATCAAAAGCACATAAAATGTGAAAATAAATTATTTTTCCCTATGAAAGTATGGTTTTTACATCTAGGAAGATCTGAGTTTCTTAGACACTTCGTTGAAGAGGGGGATGAACATTTCTCTGCTGAAACCCGGATACAGGGCCAGGCGAACCACAATTTTCCTAATATAGTGGCATAACCCTTTTGACGGGCAGAACTGCTACTGCTCGACGAGAGGGGATGCCCTGGGTGGACAGTGGCTCACAGGCAAGCCTGCGCTCCCTCATCTCCAAAGCCAAGCTGGAGAAAGAGACCTCGGGCTGGCAGAGATCCTTTCCCGGGAGCAACCACAACCTCCTCTCCTGGGACTATCAGAGCAGCAAACGGATGCCCCTGTCTTAACACCAGGGCTCATGGTCTGCCCCGTGCCAGGAATGGGAAACAGCAGCACAATTGCAAAAATAAACCCTTGGGGAAAAGCTATTCAGTCTTCTGAGCTCAGAGAGGTTGGGAAAAAAATAATTTCTTGTCAAAATGTGAGTAGGGCAGTAATCTCTGTGTTCATCAAATACAGGGAGGAACATCCTGGAAGGGAAAGCTTAGAGACTTTCCCTCTTCACAGTGTCTGTGGACCTGAATCCAGAGAGCGCACCGTGGGCCTGGAGGTGAAGTGACAAAACACGAGACTCAGTTCAGTGGCTCCTGCTGCAAAGCCTAATGAAGACGCACCCTAAGAAGCTGTAGGAAGCTGGCCTTCTTTAAGAATATGCTAGTAGCCCTCCTGTTAGACTTATTCCAAGCATTGAGCTCTTCAGGGATTTCTGTTGCAAAGTCTGGTGAGGATTGTGCTGCAGAGGATGCCTGCTCCCTAGCTCCACACCCATTTATTTGGGTGCCATGTGGAGCTCACAGGAAGGGAATCATGTGGGGTCTGGTTTCTCCTCCAGAGTTAGTGTTCCCCTCAGCAGCTTTTGGGGTGCTCTCAGGGTGCGTCTCTGTACTTTGTTCTTCTTCCTACCTCTCATTGAAGGGAATATCCGGGGCACTGCCATCAACATATTTCATCATCAAAAGACTGCATCAGACCTTAACACTAACTTGCTTCTAGCATAGTTTATAAACTGCTTGGAAGAGGGCACTATGCATTGCTCATCCACCCACTCCCCCCAAAAGATCCTTGTAGAAAAAACACCAAAACTCAACTTCCTCAAGCCGGTCATGTGCCACATCAGAGCACAAACTTTGCAGCCTGTTCTGTTGCAGATATTCCTCCACTCACTGGCACACACTCCGCAGCACTCCTCCAAGGTAGTACAAAATGCAGGAAAAGACAAGAAAGTCTGTCTTCCCATGTCCGCTCTGCAGATGTAAGACGTGCTCCCAAACAGGACCTCAAGGGCTCGCACATGTGCTGTATTTACATTCCTTAGTTTGTCACTCATGACAACGGCATCACGAGACAGCACTCACCTTTCAATTTCTTCTTTCCAAATTTTAACCTGAATAGAGACATCCCAAACCTTTATTTTAATCCAACTCCATGGAACTTCTGCAAGAGAAAAGAGAAGGTAATTCACAATGGGGGTTTCTAGTCCTGCAGCATGACATGATGCAGCACATACATGTAATTCTGTGCCCAGAAAATGGGAGAACCAAACTCCTAAGCACCATGGCCAACAGCTACAATTTATGACGTAGTGTGCTTTAAAATGCAAAACCTTCGCAGGTTTGCAAGCTGCACCCCATCAGTGTGGGCTACCTTACCTTGGACATTTTGATCTGTTCATCTCCTGACATGGCACAAAGAAGGGGCCAGTGGAAGAGAGACTGAAAGGAGAGACCTTGGCCACATACGAAAAGGAGAAATACAGGCACAGGGCTTGTACTTAAGGTACGGAGGAACAGAGTGAGATCAGCCTCCCTGAAGAGGGGGAAGCAGTGGGAAACACTGATTTCCTGTACATGTGCCTGTGCTCAACACGTGCTGGCTCACACTATTGCCTATCTGCTGATGACCCTCCATGTTTGGGCTGGACTAGCCTGTACGGCTCTGAGCAAAACTTCTCCCCTGCTGGCTGCAAACTTCCTGGCCCAGAAGCCAATAAACAGACACCAGAAATGCATTTAAGGCACTGAATATATCCTGATACGCAGAGGAATTGAGAATTAAAAAAAATCACATCAAAAACTGTCAGTAATGAAACTTTCAGTGTTCCAAGAATTGGACAGTTTATTTAAAGGACTTAATGGTGATGTTGGTGCTGACAGCCTGCAAAGATCCATGAGCATGAGACAAGCTGGATGCTCAGCACGCCTTGCTGACCAGGAGCCTGAATCAATAAGAACATTGTACCTGTTGCTTAACTGGCCAGGGGAGCCAAGCTGAGATGTTTGAGGAAATCATAATCTATCTAGAACAAGTTTTCTAGGTGACAGAATGAAGTATTTGCACTTTATCCTATGCTATCTGTGCAGGGCAAAGGTGTCTGAGGAGACAACTATAGCAAATATATCATGCTTTGGAAACACACAAATGCGAATACAGCCTATGCCACTGCCCAAATGCAAGCCTGATGCATCACCGCTGGACCATGCCTGGTGCAAGCTTGGGCTTCATGTCTTTTCAGAAAATGAAGGTAAACTTTTAAGGAGAGCTCTACAATCATTGCATAGGTTGAACAGTTCTACGCAGATCTCTATTCCAGATGCTAAAGCGAAGTTATATTTAGCAGCTGCAATTCAATGAGCCTGAGATAAGGCAAACAGCAAGCAGGTAAACACCAGCTAGCCAGCTGAGTGCTGCACACCCTGAGCAGAGCACGGCCCCGGCTCAGTGCTCCCTTCCACTCACCACGTTGTTTGGGAACCCCCCGCCCACTGTGCTGGAGCGTGATCCTTTTTCTATTCACTCATGTAGATCCAATTATTTCTGCTCACCAGAGCAAATGCTTAGGCAACACCTGTCCCCAAAATACCTCTGTCCATGGAGCTAAACTACTTACAATATTCAATGTCACAACCTAAAGCTTTCTCAACCTGCTGACCAACCTTACTTTCCATCCCTAACTGACCTCCACCTATCATTTTCAACATCATTTCTTCCATGTTTTAGAATTAGTATTGTGTCTTACAAAACCCTCCTAACTAGGACTGAGAGCTCCCCAAACACTGGTGGGAGGAGTGAGACACGCTACCCACACACACAGAGGTAAAGACCTCAGATTTCCTAGAGCACCAAGAGCCACAGGTCTGATAATCACTGTCCACTGGCAGCACAAGGATTCAAAAGGTTTGCTCGTTGTAATCATCATATGGCTATACTGCTGACCCCTGGATTTTGCTGTATTTGCCATATGTTTTAGGAAGACTATATGCAACTACCAAACCTCTCCCAGCTGTGGACTCAGTTGACAAGGCATATAATTTCAGTAGAGGGGGAAAAAAGGATGTTTATGTTTGTGGGAGAGCTGAGAAGAGAGGGTGGTTATAAGTTTTCTTTCAGCAGTAGTAACATGAAACAAACAATAGACTTAAGTTCCATGTCTCACAAACAAAAACCTGAAACTTCCTTCAGCTCTGACACATGGCTTTTGTTAATTACTGATTCTTTAATCACTGGTTTCTGGCGTGACTGCAGTATGACAACAAGACTGCAACAATATGCCATTTTGGCATGGAGGGCATCTTTAATTCCTTCAGCTTCTCAGTGCATTTGGTTAGGATTGCATTCATTTAACATCTTCGCTCAGCAGCAAGTTTAAGTTACCACCATGGCCAGCACAAATATCCTTACAGGCTCACCATTCCCATAAAACTATGTCTTTTAGGGCAGATGTGGGTGATAACTTTGCCATATCCAGTTGTAGCAATTACCTCTCTGGTACATCATTTCCACCACACAGATATAGCATACTTAGTTAAAGCCCAGGAGTTATGAATCCTTCCCAAGCTGACCTGATTCTTTACGCAAAACTCCTGGCTTCCCCAAACCACAACGTCATTTGCGAATGTGTCAGTATTCAATGGGCTCACACACGATGGCATTAAGGGCTTGACACACCCCTATTGCACTAAGATGTACCCTTTATTTTCGTAATATTGCCAATATCTTCCTTTGCTGCTTTGTTATTGACGCACACATCTAATCCTCATGCTCCTTTACCTGGCAAGCCACTCTCACGCTGGCTATAGCTTCCGTGTGTGCCTGCCAGCTCACAGCCCAGTTTGTGCCAGTACAGCTTCGCACTTCCAGGTGTCTGTTTTCCGTCTGATAGTTCATTGACCGTCGGCTGCAAGTGTGAAAACAAAGCTAAGCGAACAATGGTGGAGTTGTCCCTTTGGTGGTGCTCCAGGTACTACTCCCGTTGTATTAGCTACCACAGCTTCTACAGACAGATGTGGTCTCTTGGCTGACCTTAGCTCACCTGCCTTTCAGTCCCAGGTCCTTTTCTTGGGGTGTTTTGGACTCTTAATCCTACCTGCAGGGTCCAACATCTTTGCACCTGTATCTATCAACTATCTCCCTCAGGGTATTTTTTTTCTCCAGATTCCACTTGTCATCAAAATTCATGTCCTTGTTCAGTTTTCTTCACATATCTCTCAGTTTTTTAAATCTGAGATTCAATTTCCCTTCCAAAATTGCAACGATGGGTCTTCAGCCTCGTGTCACTCACATATACTGCTATGATTTTAATTTCCCTGTGCCCTTTCTGGAAAGAATTCTCTCTCTTGTTTCATTTTCATGTGGCATGAAGCACTTCTCAGATTTTGGTAAGACACTTTCACAGCTTCCTATTCCTGAATTGATTGGAAACCCATAAAACACATGAAAACTTTCTATAGTCAGGAAAAAAGGCAATTTCCTGTTTGCCTTCATTTTCCCTGGCACCAACTATTTTCCGATGCAAAGTGAAGCACTGCTTAAATCTCCTCAAGTTGAGTCCTACAGTCTGTGTCAGCCCTTCTGGACTTTTTTTTCTGTTCCATTTTCCACTTTTTTCTTTTTTTTTTTTCATTTCTGTTTACTCCCAATACCCTCACTGTTCAGTAATCAACTGGGGCTTGTAACATTTGAGTAATCATCCAACCCCTCTGCTTAACAAGACACGTTACTTCCCCATGTTTCCAGAGCCTATAGCAAAAATGATTTAAAGCTCAAATTCCTAGTTCCTCATTCATGGGGGTTTGGGGATATAAGCTACGAATAAGTTATCCCTTCGCACTATAGAAGGCTTTTGTACCGACAGTGCTCTACAAACTGTCTAGCTACGGCTTACACTTCTGCAAGGACAATCCAACTGCTTTATGGCTACTGACAGTTTAATCATGGGCTCTGGGCACTTTAATATCCACATAAGCCACTTTGATGGGTCTTGAATAGGGAAGGCATGCTTTCTCGCAAACCAAGTTCAGCCTTATTTAAGAGAGACAAGAGCCAGATTTGGCTTGAGAACACAACTGCAAAGCCCCTCCTGCGTGAAGCGCAGGTTGCAGAGAGCTGCGGCACGTGGAATTTGCAAAGGCTATAGCTGAATCCAGAACCGTGGCTCGCTAAGGGCTGTACGGCAAGCTGGAGGTGGAGGGAGGCACTTCCCACCGCCACAGTGGTAAGTAGCAAAATGAGGAAAGACATGGCACAAGTCAGATGAATGGAGAGCAGATGTTGCAGATGGAAAACGTGGCTGGTTTCTTGGCCCAGTTTCTTTGGACATAGCTACACGATACATCAGATTCGAAGATAAATACGGATTAGAAAATACTTGGTGCTTCTGCTCCCATCACCTTCTTCCCAGACTCTGTGAAATGATCCATGTTAAATACAATAGTTTTTGGAAGGGTTATTTTAATCCAGATCATGAGGTGTAGTTCGGTACAGACTGAAATTCCTGCTCAAGCAGTGGTTTGAACAGATCTGAGAGGGCAGCAAATTGTGCTGTAATACTAGAAACAAGCACACAGAGTCCAAGAGAATTAGGCAAGAGGACAAGATTTCTCCAGCCAGGTTTGCACCAAACATAGTGTGGTATGTATACACCCTAAAAAGCATAAATAGCCCAGTCCAGGTAAAAATTCATAAAGCACACCACACCTTCACTCACCTACTTTCCATGTCAGGTCAGTTTTTGCATGTGAGCAAGATTTATAAGTTAATTTTTAGAAATCTATATTCAGCTGATGTAACAATCACAAATACCCATAGGTCTTAGAACTTTTTTTGCATGCTAGAGTACTAAATATCCAACCAGTAGCTCAGTATATGAGAAAGTAGATCCCAAACATTGGGCATCACGACAGACAAGGTTCAAGCCTGCCTGTGTTGCCTAGAGCTCTTAGTGGAGCAATGCTGTTAAATGCCGTGAGATGAACCAAATCTGAGTCCCCTGATTCTGAAGACATATGACTTTAAGGTGGATTTGGAGGCACAACTGGGAAGATATTAAAGGTTTAAAACACATTAGGACCCCAAACTCCCTGTTTTCTCCACGCCTCAGTGGTACGCTTGCTAAGGGCGTGCACGTCAGGCGCTAAAGCAGGAGAGTCGCGTTGACTCCCGGGTATCGCAGAGAAGGACATCACAGCTGGCGCAATGTTTGCTAACGCTCTGGCAAGAGCAATGCAAAGGCCTGGCACACCGGGCACGGACAGACCTTGTAATGTGCCACGCAAAGGCATGTTTGCAAAGGACCTTCTTTAAACTTTGGGTGTATTAGCTGTTTCAATCAAATTGCTCAATTTTTTGTTCCGAAGAGTACGATACATTTGCTTTCCCCTATCGAAAGCAAACACAAAAATTTCAGCCATTAGAGATAATTAGTAGTAATAGTCTTTCAACATTGAAATACGTTAACGTTTCTATTTCCCCACCTCTGCTTACATCCTCTTGTACTGGAACACCTCAAGAGCAAAACAGGGAGTAGCATATTCTGTACACCTCCCTGCTTTTCAGGTGGGAAACACAGAAAGCAAGTTGCAGGATGGACAACTGAAACATGCGTTTTTAATCCCAGAATAACCCTCTTTCCGGGCTGAAATCAGATTTGCCTGAATTCAACCTGGAATAAGTTTAAGAAGCTATAAGTGGTCACTCTTGGCATCAGGTTTTTCAAAAGGAGAGGTGACTCCGGTTTAAATCTACTAGCTCAGTGCACAGAGTTTCAAAGTACCGCTGAAACCTCCCCAGCTTTTTAAATACCTGAAGAGGTATCCTGGATGAGGTGAGCTAGCCCTCCAGCTATTTTTTGGTGCTGTTCCAAGCTGTACATACAGAACCCCATGAAAACTGTGTGCTCCCACCCCTACGCTCAAATGTGCCCATGCAATTAGCTATAATTGCTCGGAAACAGACTCGGTCTGTTATCTGCCACGTTTTAAAGTAATGATCCAATATCCTCCATCTGTCTTCATTAAAACACTCTTTGAATTGACACCAGAATGGCAGTCAAAAATTTGCATCCAGCTCCTTTGGGTGCGTTAGTTGCAACGCTCAAGTTACCGATCAGCAGCCGAGGCAGAGCGAGCTCCCGAACAGGCTGCGGTCTGCTCCCCCCGAAACCGTGCGAACAATAGCAGCTTCCCCGGGCGGCTGCTGCTGCTTGAAATCAAACACAGCTCAGCTCACTTCACCCAGAAGTCTGTCAGCTCACTCACGGAGAAAGCTCAACCCCAAGCACTTTTGATTAAGCTTTGCAAATCTCTCTGGTCTGGGGAAAAAAAAAAAGCGAGTTTTCTGCCCCCAAAAACTGAGAGAGAAAACAAACAAGCGGAAGGAAAGCTTTGAGTCTTACCCTTGAAGGCTTGTAAAAGTCACAGCAACAAAGCTTCTGCCCTCCATAGCACTCTGGTACACTCCTCTCTTCTCATTTACACGCAACTTTATCCCCTCCCAAGACCGACAGCTCCGCTCGTAGTCGCAGTGCCAGGACGTTCATCTAAGAACGCAAAGCTTCTTTTCACTGTGAAATGGGCATCGCCTGCTTGTCTCCGAGCCCCTTAAAATCCAACGTAGACCCACTCTGCCATGCAACGTCCTGCTAACTAAACTTACCCTGAGTTCCCTACTTCTTACTTCAGCCACTGGTCCTGGCCCCTTGCCAAATTCTTCCTTTTTTTCTTTTTTTTTTTTTTTTTTTTAATTCTGTTTCCTGTAGATAGGGAGAGTGTAGTAGCTCCCTTAAAAATAAAATGCTTCAGCACAACAAGCTGTGAAAGAGTAAAGCGTAAAAGCAGAACACCTAGGCTTGGGGCACCCCAGTTAATTCCAGGGGCAGTTGCTACTCGCCTTACCTACCTCCTGCTGACGCGGAAGCTTTCGAAAGGAAGCCACACAAGTAAAAGAGTCCAACATATCAAATTCCTTCAAAAAAGGATGAACTTGGTAAGGGATCCATTTCCAAGAAGCAGCCCCTCTCTCTGTGTCTGTAATGCTGGACTCTGTGAGGACTCCTTAAACCCAGAGACACTGTCCTACAAGCTGATCCGAAGGCTCCACCTCACCCGCTTTCCAATAGTTGTGAGCAGCAAAAACTCTGCAGAGAAAAACCTCATAGAGCACAATTGCATAACTCAACCACAGAGCTTCCTCCAGCCAGCTGGAGGATCGCATCAACGCCGAAACGTCAGGGCTTGCTCATCCCTGAGAGCATGACCTCCCCTTGGCCTCTAGGACACGCACCTGGCCTCACCGCCATCAGGGGGTCCTCCTCGCCAAAACCCCTCAGCACTCTCATGAGCCTCCTGACCATACCACACGTTCTCCCACCTTCAACGAACCAAACATTCTTTTTTTTTTTCCCCAAATTGTGGGACCCACCACAATACAGTGCCCTCCTATATGCCAGTCCCCTGGCAATTAGCCTACCAGATGCACTACAAGACTAAAACTGGGCCAACTACAACTTTAATCTACCTCCTGCTTCCCTATACTTGTGAATTGCAATTATTCCAAGATCACCATAGTCTTCCCTTAAGTTGCATTGACAGTGATGCCTGCCGAGAACGTGCCAATTTCTTGCAGAGACCAAGAGCAAGTTTAACCCGAAAGATTTCTATATGTATTTATCTCTGTTTTTTCCTTCATCTTCTGTGTTTTTCCACTGAATTTATGTGAACAGTTAGAATTAATTTCAAACCTACCCTCAAACACTTGAACACATTAATCAGCTGATTAATTATAGTAGCATGGGAGTCAAGGCTTTGCCAAAGAGTATTTTCTAGAAGGTGAAATTTTCTGAAGTCCTGTCAAGACAAAAGCTATGGAGGACCCTGGATGCTGTAACAGCAGTATTCCAGTGGCTACACTGCAGTACTTCCAAAGGTTGAAGTGCAGAGTGACAATGAAAAGGGCCCTATACCACGATAAGCAATTTCTGAAGGAAGAACAAGATGTGATGACTCCAGGGTTATGCTTCCAAGCTACACCTATTTGAGACAACATTCATTGAATTGGCATCTGAATTCCAACATAAAGTACCCACACAAACAACCAACATGGGACATGGCATGTAGGACCAATCTCCTCAAGACCCAGGTCATTTTCAGATGATTTTGAACTGAAAAGCATCTAACATGAGAAGGAATTTCCCCTGCACTAGCCATTTCTTATGTTCTCAGCACCCATACCCCATCTCAACAGCAACAGCCACAAGTACCATGTTTTATCCTACGACCAAAAGTACAAGGATCTGGATTAATTTTGGTCCTTCTCTATATTTGGAGAACCCCTTGTTCTCGCTTCATTCTGGAGTTTTGCTCCTTCTTAGAACTTTCTTCTGCTCCCTCCCCCCCATTTTAATATATTAGCTAATGATGATTCATGCCACACTACTCCCACTTTACTTTGCTGCTGTCTTTATACTTGCTTGTTACTGCTTTGACCTCGGCCGCAGTCATGTCTTCCTTCCTAGAATTAGGTTCATTTCCTTCCTTTCACATGACAGTGGACCCAACCATAAAATCACCTGGCCTTGGGGCTTGTTTAGACTTCAAAATAGGTAAAAATTGGGTAGGCTGTTTTGTTAATGATTTTTCTTAGCACTTCACATACGTTGGCCATGACATTTTCCCTCAGCTATGCTTTTCCCAGTGAACCTGCTCCTGTAGGGAAGCTCAGCACATGTGGAAGCACTCAGAAGAGGAGGAGTGACTCAGTGTTATGAACTCAGCTCTGAGGTCTCTTGTCCTTGCCTTACGCTTTGGCTCCTGGGTAACATGTCTCCAATAATCACACTATTTGCACCCTCCTTTGCAAATTTCTGAACACATCAGGGAGGGCTGCAGCCTGCAATGTCAGTTGTCTGAATTTCAGTGCCTGCATAAAGTGTGGTACATGTATGCTGGGTGTCTGAGCTCCAACTGCAGCCAGCCTGGTTTGGGCAGGGATTCAGCTGACCAGGTACAGCAAGGCAGCAGTGAGTTTCCCATAGAAATGGGAAGAAGAAGTTCAGTCAGTTGCCTTTCCAGTAAATGAGCGGTTTTCTTTTCCAGGCAGCTACCTCCAAACCATGGTGCTTCACCTTTGAATCCTCCACTTTCCTGACTGCCCACAAGTCACACAGGCGTAGCTTAGAGTGGGATGGATTTAAAATCATGCCATTAACATCTTCTCTTAGGACTGTGTCTGGGAGAATGACTTCCAGTTATTCAGCCTGTGCTGCATTTCAACAATGATCAAGATGCAAATCTGAAGACTTACTGCCACTGATGTTTAAGGGACCACCGTTGGGACCAGATTTGCTCTCCCTCCAAACAGCAAAGCTGAGAGAGCAGAGGACCCTCGCTGGAGCACAGAGGACACCAACATGCCTGCTGACCTAGTAAGGGTTTGAATGGCTTAGTATGTCCCCAAGTAACTGGAGAGGATAACTAGAGGATAGGAAGAAGTAGGAGAGAAACACACCCTGGTGCACCCCACAGTGTAGACTTAAACTAATGCCAGTCCTTGCGAGAAGCCCTCCTTCTGTCAATGCTATTTTTAAAATTATTGTCAACCTAGATGCTTTCCCAACTATCCTGTTTAGTTCAAAAGGAGCACTGATGATCTTTGCTTTCCCTTACTGTCTTGTAACCGCAGTCTGCAACTCCTGACCTGCCAGGTTTGAAGCTTGACCTGCGCTACCACGGGCAGTACCTCTCACTGTGGAGAAGTAACTGTGGCCTATTGAGCCAGGCTGGGCTCCCCCACACCCAGAACTGGTGCAATGTCCAGGGATTATTTCCACCCAAACAATCTCATCTCCAGCTCCTGAAAGAACACAAGCGCATTGCTCATACTAACCATGGGAGTCACAACTCCAGAAAAGCCTTTCTACATGGTGCTGAAGAGTTCAATCACAAATCCCCAAGAATGAGCCTTCGTTGACCAAATCTCCTCTGTAGCCTATGCTTTCCTCATCCCAATTTTATTCCCCTTTCCTGACTAATCCTGGCCAGGGAGGAACTCCTTGTGTAGGGCAAGGATAAGGAGCATACTTCACTAGGGGGACCGCTGACACATCTCTTGTTACGAGCACCTGCAATGGCTGCAAGGGGTCAGATGGGCATCTTGTCCCAACTGCCCTTGCTATGAGAAACATTCTGCATCCTTTTGCTGTCAAAGGTCAGCGCAGAATGCGTAAGAAATACAGGACTGAAAGGAACAAATTGCGACATTGATGCCCAACCCTTGAATATAAGAGAGCTGTGTAAAAAATATAGTGTAGGAGGAATATCCAGTTTGAAAATTGCCATAGTCCAGCAAATAGCAGCATAATCATAAAGTTAATAGCGAAAGACCAAAGGTCCCAAAATACACTGTGTCACAGGTGAGGAAACATGAAGTGTACTGGCAGTGTCCTTGATCCCTGCAGAGGTTGTGGCAGGTGAAACTGTTCAACTGGCAGCAGAAAGCACACCATAATGCTGCAGGGAAAAAAAAAAAAACAAAACAAACAAATCCTACATGTTCCTGTTATCATGGCCAGACTGTGGGAGGAAAATTAAATGGATGCAGGAAGGCAACATCGCGAAGTGATCAGTTGTTCTAGGGCTGTTCTTACCTGTTGGGAGCTACTCAGCCAAATTCATTTAACTGCTCCTCCAAGGAACTCATAAACTTGTAGAAATCCAAAGTAACTCAATATGAAGGAGTGCTCTGGATTCCTACCTGTGTGCATCTGTCTCCCTGGGTGTGATCTGAGCTGAAGTGTGCAGCTTCAGCACTGCAGGTTCGTACAGAAATATTCCCATACCTCACTGGTTACTCCAGCAGCTGGAAGCCGACACAGTGCTATAAGGTACATGCCAAATGGAAATGGTCAGAAAATAGTTTCAGTGGGTGTGTGCAGAATAACGTGACTCATACTGATCAGGATTCAGTAGAGTGCCACTTACCTGCAGCAAGGAAGGAAGCATGCCTGGCAAAAATTCCCTTTCTCCATCAGAGCCCCTTGCCCAGTAATCCAGACCCTTAACAAACAATGATCAGCTGGGGAAAACCCTAAGAAATCCATAAAGGCACAGCCTCTTGCCCTTAAAAAGAAAGCAGCAACTTGCTCTGGTGACTATTGATCTCATCTTCTTGGCACCACCACCTGCAAATGTGATACCTCCTGACACTTTAAAACAGAAATTAAAATAGTTTCTCTCAATCGTCTCTTGCAGCCCATAGGAGACAGAGCAGAGCTGAAAACCTTTTGGTCAAAGAGCTTTCATCTGGGTTCAGCTGCTCAGATTACACTTGCAGGGGAGATAAAGCTCAGCTCAATTCTGCAGGGAATAAGGTCCAAGGCCATCTTGTCTCTGAGGTCCAGTTCCCACCAGATTTATGATCTTGTGTTTATGAACTCCTTTCTGGCCAAAAATTTCATTGCTCTGATAGGGAAGGGGCTGTTGCGAGGGGGGAAGTCTCCCGGGTACCTGAGATGTTTGCTGTGATCCCGTGAGAAATTAAGTGATTTGATGGACACAGAAATCAGTGGGAGCGGATGGAGATCCACCTGTCTCGGGATTACGTTCTGGGACTACGAATCTGTGTCTCTTCATCTGCCGAGGACACTGCACGTGCCTGACTGCACGGGGATTAATCAGCCGCTGCAGCAAACCCCAGATGTGCCCACACTGCCGTTAGCACATATTTCCTAAT
>NW_010533660.1:0-38424 GCF_000687285.1 Phaethon lepturus
GGCGGGAGCGCGGACGGCGCCGGTGAAGGGGATTCAGAAACGGTGACGGGCTCGGAAAAAAGCTCGCAGCAGGAGTGAAGCGGCGTCCCAGAGAGAAAGATCGGGAGCAGCTTGCTTAGATCGAGCAGAAACCCATACACGCAGTACATGCAGTTTGTAATTGTTACCATCAATTCATTCTTCCTTCTGTATGAGCGGCGAAATTCCTCCTCAAACATAGAAGTACCTTAAAAATAGGATACTTTTTCTCATATGTGCTTTAAAAGCACATTTTTATCTCCGGCAATACATATATATGTAAAATTTTGCCACCTGAATAGCTGGAGTGAAACACAACACAGGTACTTTACTTTTTAAATGCACTGTTCAAGTACATTTAAAAATACTACCTTGGCTACAAGATCAAGTCAATGTTTTTCTAATTAGCAAAGTAGAAACATGGGAGTAAGGTGAGAAAGATGTATTGGTAAAATGACTCTGTTCCTACTCATTGTGATGTTATAGTAAAAAAAGAGGAACGTGACAGAGGATTAGCAAAAAGAGAAAAGTAATCACTCAAATACAGCTTCACAACTCATACACATCTGGAATGCAGGCTTCATAGGCGTTCTCACAGAAACACTCACTCCTTTGAGTGTTTGTTCTGCAACCTTAATGAGGCTTTTGAAAGTAGTGAACAGTTTTACATGGTGCTAAATCTCAGTAATGGCTACCTTTGACAATCTTGTCTAAAGCATTCATTACTATACAAAATAATTCTGAAAAAAATCCCAGTGCCTTTGAAACAGGTATCAAAATGAAGGTACACAGGGGCATCCTTTACATGAAAGACTCACAAGAAGCCTCAGCAAGCAACACAAAGTGGGCAAGAACAAGTCTTGACCTGTCTTCATTCTGGCTATCCAGAGCTGGATTCACCACCGAATAATATAAGCTGGTTTTTTACATGTTATCAGAACCAATAGTGTTGGATACATCAGAGAAAATCTAAAACCTTTCAAATCTCTCACAACTGTCTAATCAGAATGGAAAATTTAGTCCACAAGGTGACAAGCATCAGTTAAACTGGATGTGGTTTTGGCTTCAGAGTATCAGTGACTCTTTCATAAGCAGGATGCAAAACAATGCCTTTCATCATTGCTGAGCTGTAGTTTCACCCGCTGTCCCTATCTCTTTTGCTGGTTATATGGATACATACAATGACCTTCAGTTTTGCAAAATTCTTTTGAAATACCATGCCACCGA
Source organism: Phaethon lepturus (assembly GCF_000687285.1). Taxonomy (NCBI): domain Eukaryota; kingdom Metazoa; phylum Chordata; class Aves; order Phaethontiformes; family Phaethontidae; genus Phaethon; species Phaethon lepturus. The sequence continues at coordinate 1,246 of NW_010533660.1, forward strand.
GGAAAATAACAGCTTTAAGTTTGGACATTCCCTATTTTGTTTTGGAGACATGCGGGTCACTGTCCCACCAGCCCTGTTGTGTCTAGCTCGTAGCTATTAACAGTAAGCAGCTGTGGATAATTCAGCACTGAAGAACCATGCACTTACTTGGCCACTGAATACTTACTATCAGATTTCTCCTCCCTGAAATCAGGTCTAGTGAAACTGAAAGATGAGATCAGCAAAAGATAGCAAGGAGAAGCTATGGCTTTGTTAGTTCTTCCCTGTTTCAGGCCTGCTCTGGAAATGGATCAAGACGCCTCTTTTTTCAAGGATGCAGCTTCGCTTCCATTGTCCTTTAGCCTGGAACACTGAGACAAAAGGCACCCGGCATGTCATGGTCCAGATGTTTTGAAGCTACAAGTAGTATTTATCTACAGTTTCCACCTATAACATTAAAAGTAATTTAAGGTTTTCAATTTCAGAAATGTGGAAACATCATTAAAGATTTAAGCGCATTCCTGGTCTAGAAAGTAATTTCATAAAAATGAGATTGCAGGATTGCTATACTGTTGTCACTTCATTTTAATTAAATAATTTTAATAATAAATATAAAAATAAAAAAACTCATAAAATCTGAGAATCAGACTGGTTTCTTCTCTATCATCATCAATAATGAAGAGCTTGCAGGTTAAATTACCCTTCTTAACAATCAATTTATCCTGAAGTTGTACCTATGCAATGCTCCTGAAAACTAATGTGATTTCATGTATTTCAGACCTAATTTGGAGTTAGAGCTGGTGAAGTAAATAGAAGAGTTTGTCTAAATCTATACGCTTTTTTCATCTAGATTAAAAAATAGCAAACCCCCCTGCCTCTAAAGTTTCACTTTTAAAGTTCTCACTAGACATTTTTCTATTCGTTCTGAAACAAAGAAAACACATAGTCATCCATCAGCTTGGGAGATAATTGGATACAGAACCAATACAAGCTCTGTAGAAGGCTAACTCAAATCTTTCAGAGACCAATATAACATTTTTTTAAATTATTTTAATAGTTTGGAATTGATCTGTTCCCTGAAGTTACTACTGGAGGCCTATAAAAGCCCCTCACGGACAAACTGAGCAGAACTCCATGTCTCTATCTCATAGCACGTTGCATTAAGACAATATGTGATTCTAGGAAACCGAAATCCTAACCTAACCTGTTTGTTTAGAGGATGTCCTTAAAATATGGCCTTAGCACAAGCTGCCAGGAAGAATCAGAACAACACTGTGATGCATTTGAGCTATGGGCATGCATTTCTCACAATGATGGCTATAATACAGCTTTTGTAGCAGTTAACATTAATTGTGTTAACACATAGCTGTGACAAGACAAATATCTGCAGTTCAATGCTATATGTATTTTTTTTAAATCAAAATATGTTCTAAATCATTCTCTAGGGGAAGGTGTGGGCAATATTAGGTATGTTCTTTAAAGAAAAGACTATTTCATCACAAGGAATAATTCATAAAATTCCAAAGATTCTACATTTTAAAAGGCATTTTTTGTTGAAACTCTTTTTTCTCCTTTTAATTCATTTCTATGTCCTGCAGACAAAGCAACAGGTTTGCTTTTGTACATCAGAAGGGTCCTAAAAGCTGTTTACATAAAAAGATTACTTTCTTTTCCTGCCTTGCTTATGTATAATCACTAAAATATTCTTTAATGTTTTGCCTACCGTATAGTTAACATCTATGGAAAACAGTTTACAGTTTAGTGTAAAGCACTTTACAAGCAAAATGGACATCAATATTTACAAAGGTTGTATTTGTTTAAAATGAAAGCAAAGACTTTGGTGAAAAAGAAGCAATCAGTTTTTGAAGGGATTATGTTTTTCTAAAAAAAACCCCACCTGTGACTCTGAGATCAGATTAAAAAATGCTACATGAATTAAAAGGAAAGATGTAATATTTCAGGAAGGAGAACACTACTGCAAGAAGAAATAAGAAATCAGTGTTGTGACTCAGTTAAATTTCCAATATAAAAAACTAAGCACAATAGAAAGATAAATAAGGGTACAACAGAAGTGAATACTGATATTCTGATTAAACAATCTCAATGGCAATTAGAAAATATTATTGGAGTACACCCGTTAAACACTGCGCTATATAAAATGAAAACACAAGAGCAAAGGGTTTTCAGAATATTAGACTGATGTAGCTGCTGTTATTCAAGGAAAATAATACAGGTACGTTAAAATTCTGGGCATACATTCATTGCTATATGTATTTTCTCTTAAAGAACCGGTGTTAATAGATGATTCCTACAGTGACTATCCACTATCACCTAGTCCTATTTCAGCTCAGGCATGGGGCCACAATAAAGGAAGAATTAATTCCTTACCGTTTGGTTTGTGGGTTTTTCCCCCCAAGGTCAGACACTAATTGAGCAGGTGGTGAGTCAGAGTACCTTTCAGCATACCATACACAAAGAGGTCCTGACACCTTGCGCTCATTAAAGTTTCCAAAAAGATTTTTAGATGAGAAGGAGTGTAAATCCAATTCCAATTCATAAACTTATAGTCTGTCTGTCGGAATTAATCTGCAAATTCATTTAGACTGAATATTACTCTCTATTCCCTGCTGTGAACTGGGCAATTTTGTTGCACTTGTACAGTTGCTGGTAGCTGTTGAACAGCTGCAATGTTCTACCCTAGAAATGGCTGCGTTTTGTTATACCCTGCAGAGAGGAAAGACTGGGAGTGCGTCACTCCTTCCCTGCCCCAGCCCTTTTAAACAGCACTGCAACTGGTTAAGTCCACAATGACAGACCCTTTTGTCTTCACGGTCCCTAACTCCCCGAAATAGCGCACAAAAATCAACCGCCACAGAGGGCATTCGTTGCCTACCTTGGAGACTGTTGGTAAAGTTTACTGGCATATTTGCAAAGCAAAAACTTATATTTAGGGAATCAAAGTTACATGCAAGTGAAAGAATATTTAATGCTATTACTTGCCTTGGAGGGACTCTGGGTCTTGTGAAAAGGGCACTTGCCTTAAAGCCAAGGTCCTGATTTCTTGTTAGGTTGGTCCCTATTAGCTAAAACCACTTTCTTTCCCTGAAACTCAGTAAAACAGAAATGATTCTAAAATGCTCTATGGTCCACATGTGGTAAGTTCTATGCAGGTCAGACATTACATATGTGGACAGCGTATGTGGTTTAGAAAACTGGCTGTGGCTGCTTTCTTTAAAAAAGACTTTCTGGATAGTTCAAGCCTCAGTATCTGCAAACCGTGAGGCTCCTCCGCGTACTCTCACTGATGGTTGCTATTTTGGCTTTCTAATGAAATCAACATTCTGGCAACTCGATCTGGAACATGTACAGGACATAGATACGGTGTTCTGAGAAAACTGCTTTGATGTTTCAGTTGGAGAATTTAAATTATCTTTTTAAGTTAATTAAGTACTGTCTAAGATGTATGAGAGTGGACGATTGCACTACCAGCTCTTAAAGAAAAAAACCCAAGACTTGATTACCCTGCCATAATTGCCACATAACAAACTGTAACATAACAACAAAGATGAGACCTTCTTATCATAATCTGATGAATAATGTATGACATATAAAGCACAGTGAATAAACATTGAGCCATCAGTCTGAGAAAGGACAGCAGAAAGTTATATGATCCTTTCCATGTTTGCTTGCTGAATGTATGGAATTTCTCAAACTTAGATATATTTCACTTTCACATTCAAAGGCATCTGAAGTAGCTTTACTTCCATTTGCTTTCATTTTATGTTTCCTGCTTATGTTTAAAATTTCTGATGTGTTAGTGGAGTCTTGCTATAGAAGAGTACTCAAATAAGCTTACTATCATAAAAAAAAAGTAGCTGAGTTAACTCTTCATAGCGAGCTAGCTATTTATTTTATTTACTCAGTTTTCTCATTGGAAAACATAGGATTAATTTACAGTGTTTTTTCCATTTGTACCAATAACAACTCAGTTGTATTTCAGCCAGCGTTAATGATCATTCAGCACATTGTGAGCATAGTTCTACTGCTAGTAAGTCATAATGTTCCATACAACTGATTGTGTACTGCAACCTATATCATATTCTTCCCTTTCTCTGATCAGTTGATAACACAAGCAGGGTAAGTTGGTTTCTATTCATTAGTACTGACAAATATTCATAACTGTTGAATGAATCTGTTGCATAAGAAAAACAGCTCTTCAAAATCACTCTGAAATTACCTAAGATGCAAATACTTTTATGTTTATTTGCACTCACATTCACTGTGCTTCTGCTTTAAAGAACCATTGCTGCAGAAATAAAAAAAATCTTCTACCTGAGCATGGAAAAATAATAGAGGTACTACATACCAGTAAAGCATCTCTGCCATCTGTAAAAATACCAGTATTGATTTCAAGAGTATTTTTCAAAATACTGGGTTTATGCTATTTGGATACTATACTATTTTGATAGTATAACTATCTATACTATTTGGATAGTATAAACTAATTGATGCCTTTGCATCATCAACAAAAATAAACATCAGACTTAAATCAAAGAAAATAAGAATTAAATTTTAAAAACATCCATCACATTATTTGTGTATGATGGATGCAATAAAGGGATAGGAGATGCAGCTGGCATGAAAATAACAAAGGACAGGAGCAAAATTCTACATCACGCTTGGTGTCACAGCACACATACTAGGTTTGCTCCGTGGAGGCACAAAAGACACTTGTTCAGGATTTGCAGACTTTGTCAGTTGTCTGGAAATGTGGCAGATCCATGCCAACACCAGCTGAACAGTTTCACCAAAAGCAGAAGCCTGTACCAAAGAAAGAAGGAACTGAGAAGTCTGGAAACTGGTTTCTGGCAAGAAGATGCAGGGCAACAGGCAGGGATGTAGGATCAGCAGGGGTTAAACATCAAGGTGTTTTTGGAGGGCAGAGTTTTCTAATATAATCTGCTCTATTTGAAAAGGAATTAGTTATCAAAGCAGAAAGTTGGAATTCTTGTTCCTGTAGCCAGGAATGAAGATATCTGGATTGCCTTTTAATCTATTGCAGTTACTTGCACGCGGGGGGAAAGATTTCATGCAGGGAAGTCCTTGTTGAATCGTCTTTGTTGTTACCGTTTCTCTGGTAAAAATCTAAACAGAACCACCCAGATGCAAAGAGCGAGAAATGCTGTTAGCCTTATGCAGACATAACTTGATGCCATAGCAACTTTTTATGCACTGTCCTTTTGCTAGATGCTGTAGTTTGAACCACTGCCGTTGGACTCACGGGGGGCAGACACTGGACAAAATACTTCACTCTATTTGTAAAGTGAGCGTTAGAAACTGCTTTACAAATCTTACAGCTTATTTTGTAGTACAGAGGAAAGAGAGAAGAACAGGGTACTACAGGAGGATTCAAACTATCAAACTACAAATGGAGATTTTCAAAAGTTCAAGCAGATTTCTCAAGGTTACACTGTGTAGTGGCTATTTTCCCCATTTTACAGGCCCAGACCATAAATTAAATGTGAATTTGCAAGTGTAAAGGTGGAACCCAAGCTTCCCGAGACCCGTACTGTATTATAATTCAGTTGTTCCTCTGCTTCTCCTGTTCTTTTTTTCACTACTGATAAATTCAATCTTATGAGTCTTCTAAATGACAAACAATACCTGCTTTAAACTGCAATGCAAAAATAGTTGATTTTTACACTGAACTGCAGCCATGCATGTAATCAGTTGTTGAGTTCTTTAAAAGCAACAGGTCAAAGGGACTTAATCACTTTTATGCTAGCTAACAGGAAACAAAATTCAGAAGATGAAATCTGATGCAGGTGAGTATTCATCAGACTAATGTTAAATCTTCAAGATCTCTTCAGTTTGCAGTTCCACATTAAACCATCATTTCAAAATTTAGTAGACTATTTGGGCCTAATTCATAGCTCAGCTATGATTAAAATATATTTTCTAACTGAATATGATATGGTTACTCTTGATTCATTACACTGTAGTACATAGGAAGAGAGTTCTGCATGGTATATTTGTTTAGCCCAGTAACTGCGCTGTTAATGCAGTTCTTTCAGTAGCAAGAGGAGAGGTCATAAAAGCTGACTGTCCGAGATAAACAGATAGATGAAAGGTGTTAACCACCACCTTTAAATGACAATTCAAAGCACAGGGTGAAGCATTATGGCAGAAGTGAAGACCATAGAACACCTACTTACATGCATGTTCTGTTCAAGACTCAAATGCTTTTGCAGAGAAGATAAAATTTAATTCCTGCAGGCTCTATTAAGAAGAATGTGATGCAACCTTTCCCTGCCAAAACCAGAAAGAAAATACCACATAAATAGTTTTCTTTTTACTTTAGAATCTTTTATCAGAACTTTCCCAACTACTGAAGCCAAAAATGTAGTCATCCCATCTCCTGGGAATCAAAATGAAATGGAGATAGACACCTAAGAGTCTCATCAAGTCCCAAGAGAAAATTAGTTCTTGCTTGCTAAAACACAGTGATATCAGGGATTAAAATTTGAAGCCTTTACCTTTACTGGTGAGGAACTTCTCATGCCTCTTGTGAGTGCGGGCAGAGCTTTCCTGTCTGGCCTTAGAGGTAGCTAATAATCACCTATGACTTGTATTTTTAATTTCTTTTCTCTTCACTAAGACCTTGGTATTACTGTTTTTTAGTACCTTTACCACTCTGTACTTTCAGCCAGCAAACCCTCTTTAGCTGGCAGTGCACTGCAAAGTTTCTCATGCAATCAAACCATCTGGATTTTATTAATTTCTCTTGTAGGACAAGAGAAATCTGATGGGAAAAAATGAAGAGCAATCAGCTTTAATGAATGTTAGCTGGAGCTGTACATTTGAACCTTCCATCGATATATTTCATTCACTTTGTCATTTTATACCTGTTTTTGAAAACTAAATCCTTTCCATGTGGCTCTGTTCCTTGTTGCTTCTAAAGTCATAATAACAAAAATTAAGGGTAGGAATTAAGTAGAAATGTATTTTTATACTTCTGTAAGGTTTGGGGAAAATGATGTTCAGCTTTGCCTTCAAAATTTACTTTTACCTTATGAAACTACTGAGTTGTACTACTACAAAACAAGGAATACTATTAGGCAATGATTTGGGACAATAACATATGCTATGTTGCCTTATGTTACCCAGCTTGCAGAAGCCACTTTTAAAAAAAATTTTATTTGAAGGGCTATTATATTAGAAGAGGCCATTTTCACTTCATTTGGAAGAGACTGTATGTCATGTTTTCTTAAGTGGCATGGCTGTGATTTCATATTTTGTTCCATTAAGCTAGCTATGTATTTACATGTGGGTTTTTTCCATGTAATTAGAAAACAAACAAACAAAAAAGCACTGACAATTAAAAAAAAAAAAAATGTTCCCCCTGCTGATTCTCCCATTTGGCTAAAATCACATCCTACAATAAATGGGGTAGTTTATTAAATTGTTTACAGATGATACAGTTAGTATCTACTATAAAGCTGTTAAAGTAGGCATTTTTAGGGAACGATGTTGATTTTATGGGAAAAAAATCAGATAGGAAAAGAAAATGAAATACATAAAAATGAGGAAATCAGACCATCTGGGTATTTACAGCAGTAAAATGCTGCCCATAAATTAGAGATCGTGATATCCCCTTTCCCTCTCTCTCTTCCACTTTACTAAGGAATGGGTGGAAAGGTTTGCATTTTTTAAAGAATCCACAGACCTAGGATACTATTGTAGTAAATTGTAGGTGAAATGGCAGCTTTTCTTTTATTGCTGAATGAAAGACGAACATACGTCTGTCTTCTCACATTTGTAGAAAGTCTTCCTAACTCAGCTACAGAACTACTTGATTTAAATTAGATTTTAGATAGAATCACTTATAGTAAAACTGTTCAGAATCATAAATTATTATTACAATAAGAAAAGAAACTACATGGACAAGTGACAGTAGATGAGACAGCTAAAATTAAGTAGTCGTTGCCAAGAGCACACAGAGTTTTGAAGGAATTCAAGGCTGAAATTGCTGACTCTTACTTAAAACTGTTACCTGAGACTAGAGAGTGCCATTTTTTAACAAAAGTGTTCCAAGTGAGATTCAGAAAACAACAAGCCTGTCGGCCTGATATCTATATAAAACAAATAGGTGGAAACTATAATATTGAGCAGTGGACATCTGGATAAATATGACTTATCTGGGAAGAGTTAAAAGGTTTTCATAAAAGGAAGTCCTGCCTCACAAACATAAGGCAGTCCTTTGAAGGGATCAAAAAACATGTGGATGAGGGTGATCTGATTGATCTTGGATTTACAAAAGGCTTTCAAAAAATTCCTTCAGCAAAGGCTTTTAAGAAAACTAAGCAGCCATACCATAACATGGCTTAGAAGCATAAGGTGTTACACATTGGAGAAAAAAACATTAATTCACATATAAAACAATGAGCTTTGAACTGACTATCATCAGACGAGATTTTAAGAGCTTAAAAGGTAGTTCCATGAAAACATCAACTCAGCAGCATCTGAAAAAGCAAATCAGGTGTTAGTAATGTTTGGGTTAGCAACTAGAGAACAAAATGGATGATATCAGCATGTTATTGTATAAATCCCAACTTTGTCTGCATTCTGAAGACTCTGGTGTTCCAGGCCCCCATCTCAAAAAGGATATTAAACTATAGAGGATGTAGAAAAAGGCAATGAGGATAATGAAAGGTATTAGACAGCTTTGTATAAAGAATGACTATTCTATTCTTCTTCCCTTGAAAAAAAGATGGCTGAGATGGATATGTAAGACATCTACAAAATAAGTGCCTGGAAAGTGTGGATGGGGATTGCTTGGTCACAGTTTCCTCTGATCCAAGAAGTAGGGGACATCAAATGAATCCATAGGATCCAGATTAAAAGAAGAAAAGGTGATTCTTTATGTCACAATGTAGTTAGGAATGACTTCCTATGGTAAACTATAGATACTAAAAGTTATGTGCACTCAAGAACAAACCACATGGAAAAGTTCATGGAAGAGAAATTCATAACTTTAAGGAAGTACAGGGGAACTGCATCCAGCTGGGGAAGTTTTTCAGTGGAAGTCACTGGAGGCCACCTGAGGAAAGTAGGGTGCATTATCTATGTTCTTATTCTTTTTCATAAGCAACCATTTTCCACCTGCTATCAAAGACAACATTTTAGGGTAAATGGCCTCACTTTGGTTTAAGTATGGATATTCTTAGTTTATCACAGCTCATCAAGGCTAATGTGCTAGATTTTTTGACTGGCAGTTCTTGAAAGCAGACAAGCAGGTGGGGCTTTGACCTGGAATTTTTTTCATACAGATCTCATCACACAAGATCAGATTCAAGCCAAAACGTTACCTATATTTGGGCACAGATGGATGTTGGGTGAGTCCTGGCATTTGTCATTTGCTGATTTTATAAAGTTATTTTTTGTGACACAAAATGTTTATCAGTTGTTGCCTAGAATTGGACCTTTAGTTTTTAGTGAAATGAGGGATGTGGTGGCAGTGGTTAAGTGGCCGTGGTTGCCATTAGCTTTAAATTTTTCAGTGGATTTCAAAAATTATCCCAGAATTTATACTATTTATTTATAGAGACCACAGAGACCAAAATGTCATAAACCCCATGAATGACTCCCCTTTTATCATGATGTCCAGTTTCTGACCAGCATTTAGAAATCCCAAAGGATGCAAAGAATGTACAACAAGATAAGACTAGTATTAAAAAGCAAGATATGCTGTGGCATAAGCGTTTATGAAAGTCGTATAAGGCAAATGGGAGTTGTTAGTGCCTATGGAGTATTATTTGTTAAATTAGGACATAGGAAGCTTTGGGTCTTTCCATCATGGGAATAGTTTAGTTACAGACTTCAAATGGTTTTTCTTACTGTGGAGCAAGCACCAATGCCTTTTTCTGCAAGAAAAAAAGCAGCAATTTGTTTAGAATCGTTATAAAAACCCTTCAACATACTGACCAGAAAACATCATTTTTCCTATCTTTGTTCTCTTGTCAGGACCACGATTCTTGCCAGTTCAAGCAGAGTCCTGTATCAGTTTAAATGTACCAGGTTCAAATGTCCCCAAAGCTTTATCATTATACTGGGTTACTCCTAGTTTAAAGATTGGGGCGGGGGAGTGGGAGGGAGTGGCGGTGTTTGGTTTGGTTTTTTTTTTAAATATTACATTCTTTTCACAGCTTGTTCTGGAGTAATTAGTACTAAACCATATATACAAACACAGCAGAAAAAAATGAATTTTTCTTTGGAGAGCAGAGATCGTACAGCACCACGGATGTTATCTACTGTTGCCATTACTTCCACAAGATGATCTAACTCCTAGAGTGCCTTGTAGACTTCACAGGTTAGAAGCCAGTAGAACATTAAATAAACATTAAAGTATTCAACTTTAAGGATCCAAAAAAACAGCTCACAATGTTGCAGACATCTGTTAATTTTGCTTTTATGAGAAATGTCTCTAATGTTTTACATGGTGATTTTAACCAAAACCATTGGAACTATTTTGCTATGTCTTTTGCTATGACACAGTCAAATTTAAAGTGCTTCTCTCTGCTCTGTTGCCATAAGGACATCAAATAGATGGTGGGGGATTAACTACAAGGAACACCAACTCCTGATACTGCAGCAGCTGTACGGAGACATTTCATCTATGTCATACAACAAAATCAAACAGATCCTGGTGTTCTGCCTGGTTATTTTTTCAGCTGAGCAACGGCTAATCAAGATTGTTCTGTTTTATCATTTCACACAGTTCTGTTATATGGTCACAGGAGATAGAAGCATATATATCTGGTACAAATGCCCATCAAATATATGACCAACCAAATGCAGGGGTGTTTCTCCTTAATTTTTTTTCTACAATAAGTATATGAAGAAGTTCCAAAACAGAGATCAGATTTGATTATTCCTTTTTACCAAAATGATAAAAGAGCGCCCAATACAAGCTCAAAACACCCTAACAGTAATTAAACATACACACTTCATCATAAATTTATAACATTTGAAGAGCTGATAATTATGTGATTCATTTTAAAATTAAAATTGTTTATTTTTGTATTTATCAGAGTGTCATAGGGCATTTTTTGCAGCTATATACTTAAGAATTTTATTGTCATAAAAGTACCTATGAAAATCTGCATCATTAGGCAAAAGGGAGAGAACTTTGTCTGAAGCAAGATTCTGCCTAGGGAAACACTAAAAAACTGTCTGCTATAGCAACAAATCAACATTGCACAAGATAACAAGAAGCAGGTAGCCACCTTGAACTGAGTTATTTTAGACAAAGCCTCTTCACTCGGAGGTTGTCTAGCAAAGTTCCTTTAAAGACCATTCCCCTTCTGAGTACGGCTTCTCTGATAGTGTTTTCCTTAAATATTTAATTAAATGGCAAGCTGTGCTTGTTTTGCTTCTTCAGAGCCTTTGACTTGTAGTCAATAAAGCAAGCACTCTTCCTCCCATTAAATCCTGATATTTAGAGTGTGATATTTTCCTCTGTTTGATTAGGGAGCTTGTCTCCACCCAGTCTTTGGGTTACTTTAGTGTCTTCAGAGGGCTGCTGAAGGGCTCAAGCGCCTAAAAGCCTGTCTATTTTTTTCCAGTCACAATATTTCAGTTTAACAGAAGATCCTGTCTCTACCTTGATATTTTGCCTAGCAGTCTTTAAAGAACTTTGCTGTAGTGGAAGGAAGCATCACTCCAGAGACACTTAATTGACAGACACACAGGCTTAGGTTGAAAGCCTCAATGGTTACCAGCCACTTAGACGCAAAGTCATGCAACTTAAATGCTGAATGTCTCTAAATCTCTGAAGACCTAGAACCAGCCAACCAAAAACACTTTGTACAGGGACCTTGGTGAAATTTAGGCTGTGGGAATCTGACATCAACCCCCAGCAACTTGGGTCTCCAAGCAAGAGGTGTTTGTTTCAGAAAACTAGTCTAGGCAGTAATGATGTTTCTGCCCATCTGCTGAACACTCTCCTTTAGAACCAGCTTAGTTCAAAATGCAATGTGATTTAAGCCTAACTGACTGTGGGCTGAGGTGAGTAGGAATGCTTATGCTGCCAGTTGTTAACGCTTCCTTGCTGAAGAACAGTCACCTCTTAAACCACTCCAACTAGACCTGGAGGAGCTCAGCTGCAGTCTGCATTCCCCCAAGTCAGCAATGGGGAACAGAACTGAACCCAGGTCTTGTAAGGCACTAGCAAATTAACTTCCCACTGAATCTTTCTCTTTCTTTTTCATGCTTCAAGTAAGGTTCCCCTTTAATGACACAATGCAAATCATCCATTGAGAACATCAGTAGAGAGATATGATACTTCATTCCACTAATCCTCTTCCCCTCTGGTAGGAAAGGCAACAGGCTGCATAAGAACAAGTATTATTAGAGTGCAATAATAATTCAGGTCATTGCTAAATAGCAGTGCACATTATGTAACTACATGAGGTTGGAGAGAACCAGCAAAAGAAGCAATTCCAAGACAGGGAAATTACAAAGTTTTTCTTACTTCCCACCTCCCCCCCCCAACCTGCAGAGCTGCAGAAAGTGCAGGCAGCGTAGAGGTGAAAATTATAAACCTAGTTCAATCTAAGTGTGTCAGTTATTCAGAGGATGTACATGATGTTTCACTCAAGATTCTGCTTTCTTCTTTGTTTGGAGTATGAATGCAAGGAATGGGTAAATTAGAGTTTAAAACGTCTGGCAGCATTTACTAAAGTAAACTTACATCCTAAATTGTCACTGGGAAATGTACACTTCTTTTTGCTGTTGTTTTGATTTATCTGTCACAAGAGTCATGTTTAAATACAGCCGTTTCTGCCTCATGGCCGAGTCTCTTTGTGTGCATTTCCTCAACGTTACTTACTTTACTTTGAAGGTGGGCTGAGCATAGAAATCTGACGAAAGAGTGGGCTGTGCCCTTGATCCGAGGGAGCTCTTACGTTCTTCTGAATGACTACATTTGCTAGTGCAGTACACAGCAGCAGCAACAGTGTGGTGCTCTGGGTCTCCAGCTCTGCCTGGCAGACAAATCTCCAGCTCGCTGAACATCTGCAAGACAAATTTTTCATGTTCTTCTGTAAATGAATGCTGCCTAACTGCACCAGGAAAATGGGCACAGGGGATTATCTCTGCATTGCTATGAGTGGAGGGGCGCCTTGGGGCTTTAGATTGCAAGGTGGCAAGGAGCAAAAGCAGCCTTTGCAAATCGCCAAGGTAGGATCATGAAAGATGTTATCGATGTTTCATGAACACACAGTTTGTTTAAATATATACTGCTTCCAGTGAAATGGTTGGTGTGGATCTTATTGTGATGCTTGTTTGAATTTGCTAACATGTTTTGCAGATATTCTACAGGTGCTGATTATGTTTGCTTCAATAAAAAGGAATGATTACTTTTTGGTATCCTTACAAGTATTGCAAACAGTTTTTTGAACGTTAGAGGTTTGAAATTGTGAAATGATGTATGCCTTTCAGCTGTATGTTTTTTGAACATTCAAACACTATTTGCTGTTTTCTTTTTGAATGCACTTGGCATATGGCAAAACTGATTCTCATATTAGGAAATGCTGCTTCAGTCATCTATTTATGATACTTTTTCTACTCTAGGCATAGAATAAATACAGCTTTATCATGAGAAAATGTTCCTACTATTTTGGGAATCCTGGAAAGCATTACACTGAGTTATCTCTGGTTTTGGAAAGTTATCCAGTCTTAGAAACAGCTTTAATAGATGCCAAACATTCCCTCTTATATTTCATGAGCAACACTTGAAAATTACTGAACACTTCATAAATTATCTTCACTTATAAAATGAGAGTAAAAAAGACAGTAGAAATTCAGAATAAGTAAAAAGTAAGTCCCTCAAGAATTAGTAACCCCAAGTTTCAAAAATAATAGTTAAAAAAGTAGTTGTCTTAAAAATCAGTGCTCATTCCATTGCAACAGTGAAGATTTGTCACAGTTATTAAGGCTTATGTAACTGTATGGAGCTGCATTCTGTTCTGCTAGACAAGAGGGACAAATTTTGTCCAGAGCTCTGAGCTCAGCAAAATACCACTGGCTGAAATGACACTGGGACTGATCATCAATACAGTGAATTCTGCCTTGTTAAATTGAGGGAGAGAGATTAAAATGTATCTTATCATCTTTTAATATCTTGATAATTCAGTCAATCAAATGTTAAGTCTTTTGTACTTTGATATAGTACTTTGGATCAGTAGTTTAGCTATTTAAGTTCTAACTTGCATAGGCTGTCAATATATTTATTAATTAGTTAAATTTAAGTTACTGGATCAGTTAACTTTTTCATAAATAGCAGAAACAGTAACTTTACCTCATTTTATAAAAGAAGATCCTTTTAGTTCCTCTGTCAAGAAAAGAACATATTTCACTATTATATTCAATGATTTCCAGTCCATAATATTAATAATATTCAGTAATAAGGCTATGCTTTATTGAGCATATGTATAATTTTTCTCATTACTGTTAAGTTTTTTGGGTTTATATTTTGCAAAACTTGAACACGTTTACATTTTTTCCTCCTGATGGGCAAGTGTTGCTTGCAAGTAAAGCCACTGATAATAGATGACAGTGGAATCCTGCCATCTAGTGAAAACTTGCAGCTAGAACTTAAAAAAATTATATGTAACGGTAAAAGGAAAGTGGCCTTGATTATGTAAAGCCAAAGGAAAAAAGCACAGTAGTTTGAACACAAGATTCTGATTAAACTTTACTTTTTCTGATAAAAACAGGCTATACAAAATTTTTTATTTCATATTTACATCCTAGACTGCAGCAATTAAGTCTGGGTTCTGTTTTATCATTAATGATACTTGAGAGCTAGATACATGGTAACGGTTGTGCCTTAATTCTAATGGGAAAATCCACCATTAAAATATACCTAAATTTAGAAAAATAATAATATGTATTTTTAGAAAAAAAAAAATCAAAGCAGCATGAGTTTGTTTTCTTGCAAACAAACCCAATCAAAAGGCCACGTAATACAATACTTCAGAACACCCTTTGTAAGAGTACATGCATATCAGCATATCTAAGTGTTATAAGCATGGTGGACTGGGTGCTTTATGAGTTCCAGATCATTCATTTCTCTACGCTTAAGAGTTGGTCAGGATCAGTGAGATTTGAAAACTGACACTAGTATCTGGCTGAAAACCTGAAACTTAAGAGTTGACAGGCCACAGCTTGCTTTGGGACTCACTCTGCCAGCAGGCTTCGCCGTGCTCGCCGGGGAGCCTGGGCTCTCAGGGGCACGCAGACGTGGGTCTCCGGGTCAGGCACCACCGTCACGTTGAGGCATGGTGAGGTGGGGGGTCTGCAGCTATACCGTGTGTGACCATTTTTGGGGAGAGGCAATGTCTTCAGCTTTTATTCTGTTAACCGTGAAAACTGAATCTAAGAACTCATGAAAGAATAAAGAATTACCCAACTAGTAGATAGTAATTTTCCTACTGGTTCCCAAATCCAAAGGTTGTGTTTCCTAAACACAAAAAAATTGTTTTGTTTTTTCTCAGTTCAAGGTTCAGCGTCTCCACTGGTGCATACTAATGTAGCTCCATGGAACCAGTGGGTCATTGCCAATTTACATCAACCAAGATTTTGTCAGAAGTGTGTATTTCTGCTTTTGCTGTCTCAGCTCGCAGGAGCTGGGAAAGCTGCAGAGGGGCTGCTTGCCTGGCTGCCGACACAACCTGAGCATGGGACAGCCCTTGACTGCTGCAGAGGGAAGCGCACTCAGGCCCCAGTCATGAGCAGAGCAGTGGCTGTGATACAGATCTAAAGAGGAGAGGGATGTGAAATGGAGGGAAATGAGACAATCCATGAAAATGTGGCATGATACAAAAATCCCAAATTGACTCTTATCTACCCTTTTGATAAAAGAAACATACTGTTTTTAAAGTTAATAAAATAAGTCACTGCAATTCACTGCCAGAAGGAACTTTTACCAGTTTCTTTTATGCCTTTTAAAATACTGTTTTATTACATTTATAAAAATATATGTAACCCCCCATTGTTTGTTGCCTAGCTCTTAAAGCATATATGCAAGTAGTATTTCTGCTAAAATCATGAGTTTTTCCTGCAGTATGAAGTATTGTCTTCCATTATCATGCAAATTGTTAACAGAGACGAACCTTTTCCCTTCCCAAGAAGTATCTCATTATTTTTTCTCACCAGCACATAAAATACGAAAACTTCATCATAATTTTACAATCATTAAAGAAGGTTCAAGACATTTCAGTAATTTGTTAGATGCGAGATGCAACAAATGGATTTTTTTTAAAGCATCACAAAGTATCGTTTTGTTTGTCTATTTTTAATTCTTATTCAAAACATAAATTTTGAAAACATTTGATTTGTTTTCTGGAGAGGCATACAAACTGTTTAACACCCTTCTTCCTCCCAAGCCCGGCTCCGTACATCAACTTAGTTTTTTATGTCTGCTAATGTTGTAAATACTTCATTAAAATTTATTTTCCGTTAAAAAGAATCTGCATATTCTATATACAGTCCACATACACCATAATGACTTTAAAAAGATCTATTTTAAATACTGTGTCAACAGACATATTGTTCCAAGAAGGATATCCAATAAATGAATACTGTTAAAAAAAAAAGAAGATAATTGGGAGTATAAAGCTAAGGAAAACAGTGATTGTATCAATTGTGTTGTGTATGCACCAAGACACTAAGCCCTGTCAGTACTGCACTGTAGGATAGCTTTCCCAAAGCAGGAGATGGCTGGGAAATCTCAGTACAACAGTGACCCTAGATGGCTAAGAATTCAAGATATATAAGAACCAAGTAACACGTGATGTCCTTTCTGTTTCCACTGTCAGCTATATGAAAGAATGTTTTTTTTTAATGATTTTTTTAATGGATTTTTTTCTTATTAATTTCTTTGATTTTTTTAATTTAAAATATATAAAAACTGTATGTACAAAATAATGGATGATTTTCTGGACTAGCATTTGAAAGAAAGTCCTGTGAGTTTTTCTACTAATACCTAACAATACCAGCTATGTTACATATAGTGAAGCTATATTCTTTAAGTAGCATCTCTTTTGCAACAGGTTAATGGAGTTGTCCTATAGAGGATTTAGATTTATAATTCAACCATGATGTAACTCCATGAAATTAGCTGGTTGCAACGGAGGTACATTATTCTCTGCATATTTGTTACCTACACCAAACAGAAATTTGATGAACTCATTGTTTGTATCTGTCAGGGTGTTGCTAATTTAAGTTTGGAAACTTAAGCAAATAGTTCTAGTATTCAAGGGTGGCAAGTTCCATGACTCAGACCACTAAGCACTTTGAATGAAATTCAGTCCTCTTTTTCTTACCAGTATCCTAAAAGTGAAAATGAACAGATGTTTAAAAATCTGTATGATCAATTGTGTTGTAGGTTTTCACGCTTGAGATATTGGGGAAACTAATCTTATTGAGACAAGGTGCTTCACTTTTTACTGAATTCATATCATGTCCATTCTGGAAGTACTCTGGTCTATATCTAGTATGTACAGAGATATTTCTACATACATCCACCTCAGCAAGAAAGACACCTTCAAAGGGGATCATGTTGTCCTATTATACATCTATGAGAGCATTCATCCTGATGTATCCCCGATTCATCATCAGCAGAACGCGTGGCTGCATATGGAGAAACAGACAGCTATTTTTTTTTAAAGTGCTGACAGATTTTATGTACTTTTTCAGCAACCAAATTTTTAGAAAAATAAAATAGTAACATTGCCCTTTACTTTCTACCATGCCGGTTTGCCAGTGCATAACTACAATTATAATGCCTGCCCTCTAAAATGTCAAGTTATTTGAAAAAATATAATGGATATTTTGAAACTTATCAATGTGATTTTGCACCCTGAAAATTTTTGCTCTACTACAGACATTTTCTTATGTCTAAACACACAAAATATCATGGAATTTTCCATTGCCTTGTAAATGTTAACTATAGTCCTAATTAATCCTATGAAATACTTGGATAATTCAGGGCTCAAATCCAATGGCCTCAACTAGGCTTCATGCAAAGCTTTTACAGTTTGTGACTATTTTGCCAATTTCTGAAATACTTTTCTGCTGCTGCACAAATAGTAGTTTACCTTTAGCTCAGTATTGACATGTGACAACTGGCTGCCTGGTCATTTTAGACTTGTGCATTTGTCCATCAAAACACTCAGATTTCAATTCAAGTCTCAGATTCACCATTCTGGATTCATTGGAACCTGAAACTGAAAGTGAAACTCAAAGACTTGGGAACAACTTGAACCAACAGTGTGAAAAGTTGATGTCTGAATAGGATTACTTAATGCTGGATGTATACAGAGGTGGGCTCTGTTGTGGTAGTTTGATTTTCTCCCTGCGTCTGTATGAAATACTGGATACATGCAGAACAGCCCCAAGTGCCTTTCATCAGGTTGACCTTTACACTTAATCTAGGAGAAAAAAATAAAGGGTAAGACATGTTAGCACAGTTATGCTTTTGAACCCAAGGCAAAACATGCTACTGTCACATATATGAGAAGTATGTTAGCACACGGTTGGCCCATCCACAAAGTACATCAAAGCTGCTGGGTTTAAGGAAACTTTTTCAAGTTCCTGTCATTCTCTTATATTGTCACCATTGGCAAATGCTCACACTTCCAGGCAGAAAAACTAGGTTAGTAAAAGCTGAGATTCTGGTCACTACATTCTAGTTGAGACATGATGAATATAGCTGTGTTATACCTGTGCTCCTAGCTCATTTCAGTACTAAGCTGCACACGACTTGATGTGTATGAGTATAAGCCGTCAGTTGCTGAAGCAGTGGGTTTTTGCTCCCCTTCTTACCTCTGCACTGATGGCCTAGGAGCACCATCCTCCTAGTAAGATGAAGGTTAGAGACTGTTCTGTGTTTCAGATCATCTCCGGATGACATTAAAAGTCATCTTGGAGTTGGACTTGGTGCTTTGGTGCTGTCTGCTTCTGAAAATATACTCATTAATGCATAGACAAGTAGGATCTTACTATGTGCTGCTGTGTTTGAACTGAAGATGCTCAGCATGCTGTGTAAAGGCTCAGTACTGAGCTAACATGACCCTGCTGGTTTTTCCTTATTTGTATCAATTGACATTTTAAACAGAATTTGAATACAGCTTTATGCATTAGCAGTAGGCAGAGCAAGCCATGTTTAAAACATGCTAGTTGATCTTTGGCAGCAAAGGAGGGGAGTTTAGAGTTAACCTACATGATTTTAAACACAATTTGCCTTACTTGGACTGTATTTAAAACTGTTTGTTTAAATTTGCTAGCTAATACATTTCCAAACATAGTTTGTTTCTGCAGCCTGGAAAAACTCTTATTCTCAAATTCACTCTTCAGATGATCTGACACAGCTGGTATTTGCTGATATTCAGAGAACCCTGTAAGGCATATTTACATATTCTTTTGCATAAGGAGTTACTTGGAAAATTGTGGGGTTTTCTATCTTTTCAGTAGAGGATTTTGACTGTTACAAGCAGTGACCCAAGTTTAATAACCCATACATTTTTGCACATGTTTAAATGACATAGTTCAGCTTCTATTTAAGTAAATGACAAAATTTCTATTGACAAACTGGGAAGAAGCTGGGCTTTATAGAGGTTAGGTTAATTTATCTTGCAAAACAAAGGGAAAAATACAATTCCCAAAATCTGACTAAAATAGACTACTGCTAACTAACTGTGTTCCTGAAAACCTGCCATTGCTAGTTAGAGACAGAAAAATAATGAGGGGAAAAAAAAAAATCATACACCTTTACCGGCAAAGGTTAATATATTCTTCCAAAGGTTAGGGGTCTGTGTTTTCTAGTTTCAAACTTTCACATTCCAGCTATTGTGCCAGTGCAAACGTTTAGTACTGAAGTCCCATCTAGCTGTTTAAAAACTGCATACTAAACTAGCACATGATTGTATACCCTGTTTTGGATATACAGAACTACATACCAAGCTGGTTTTGGCATGCTTTCCACAGCATTTAGGCAAATACAAGCATGCTTTGGATACATGGTAGTATTCATTTGTGCTTGTTTCCAATAGATACTTTCCCAACTTTCATGCTAGGAGAGTTTTCAATGGAATAGAATGAACAACATAATTCACACTGATTTAAACTAAACAAACTAAAGAAACCAAACAGTGTATTCCTACTAAATTAGATTAGCTCCTTTGTATAGAGCTTTGCTTCATTTTTTAGGTTCTTTGCTGGAAACATTTAGAATACACTGCATGACATTATTATATCTCATTGTTCTGTATTTTCTGCTATTGCATTCTTATTGTGACTGTGAATGTAACAGTAAGACTTTTGGCCAAGTTCACATTCAAATATCACAACAGGAAATGTTGTTTACAAAACCCTTTAGGATTGTGTCAGATTGTTTGAGAGGATACAGCTAGCAATTTATGCACATCATGGAAGGGCTATCTTCCAAATAGAGATCTCAGTGTTCTTCATATTTACAGTAGGAATATTTAGAGACTAAATTACTTTAAGGGACCATATTTCATGGGTTAAATGCTTAGCACACTATAAAATGAGACTGATTTGCACAGATAGCTCCAACTTTAAGAGGAACAATTCTGTGCATGGAATGAACTGTGGACAAAAATGATAACATTTAGATTGCTAAGTCCTAACCAGTACTTAGGAGCACTGTTAGTTGACCGGAACAAAACTGGCAGTAAAAAACCCCCCTGGATATCAGCTTGAAGGTTTTAAATTTCAGACCTAATGTACACAAGTTACACAGTGGATTTCTTTTTCCTTTTCTGTAATTTTTCCCATCTGTCCCATTTCATTAGAATCTGTAGCCCATAGTCAGCGTGGATGTTAGGATGACACTAATGCATATTTAGACTGAAACACTTTAGCATGCACCAAAATCAAAGTGCTATTTCTTGGTTACCTGCCAAAATAACATGCTGTTGAGCATGAAAGCCAAAAATCTTCAAAACACCTCAGCACCTTGCTCTTAGTGGGGTGCTAAGAACAGTAAAGAAGTGGTTGCCTTATTTGTTGCTTACGTAGAAGGTAAATTGTAATGAAAACCTAGCTCTAAGCTCACCAGAGCCTATGGGCTTATACCCTGAGCTCTCTATCATGTGCTGCAGTCCTGGGCACAGCACAATCTTATTTTCTTGTTTAGCAGGAATACACTGTCTACAAGTCTTCTTTCTACTTCCACAGAAATGTATTTTGAGTTCTTTAAGTTTCCTTCTTTGTTTCATATTTGCTTCCTACATCTGGGATGGGGCATCAAATACATGGGTAACCTTTTGCCTCAAAAGAGTTATGTCATCCTGGGCTGCGTAGCTGTAGAAACACTATTTTATAAACTTGCACTTTTATAAGTACATTTTAGAAATATGGTCCCACTTAGAATGCTGGATGCTTACATGTTTTTTGTAAGCATGTTTCATATTACAATTCATTAGCAGATGAACTGATGGTGGGTCAGAACTATGAACAAAGTAGATAAGCTATGGTTTTCTATCCTGCTGGTTTCATTTGATATGTTCTCGATAGCATAAACAGGCCATGTCTGGCATAAAGTGCTACAATATTGAATTTTAAGAAAGTTTCTAAAATAAAGACAATGTAAGACAATCACACATCTATGGTGGCACTTTATAGTAACAGAAAGAAAAACAAATGGAATAAGAGGGGAGCATAATTTAGCAAGTCCAAATTTCCCCTTCCTAGTACTCTCTGCCTAATGCAAGGAGTATCAGGAACTGCTTGTTGTTTGCAGGAAAAGGTGGCAAAGCTGAATCTTTGTTTTAAAAACCAAACAGTTGAAATTGCTATAAAGGAAGCCTTAACAAAGGAGTTACATTTTTTCCCATGAACTCAATGGGAGCTTTGCCATTGACTTTCAAGGGCAAAGGATTGGGCCTTAGTATGAATAATATAGAGCAGTTACTTAATTAGAAGCAGATATCATGAACAAAACCCTCACTGGGAAGGGTGTAGCAGTTTTTGCTAGGGATCTACTTACTACAATTTTCTGTGTCTAGCAGAAGTCATTCCCTTCAAAGAAACAAACAAACAAAAAAATCTTAGACTTCAGGGTATTCTGATAACACTGATAAATAATGTAACTTTTTTCCCAAGTTATTTGGTAATTATACATTTCATTTCCAAGCTGTCTTGGAAGTCTTTGTAAGGACAAAGAGAGTCACTTGAGTTGAAGACATTTCAGTCTGCATATTTATAAAAGAGTGAAATAATTGCTATTAATAGGTACTAGACTGACATTACTAGAAACTAGAGGCCATTTATTAAAGGTCTGATACTGTATCAGTGTAAGCTAAGAAGAAAATTTGGACTGTGGGCATATCTCTCAGCTGCAAATGTTTAGTGGTTGAAGGGACTACTCGGAACTGCCCTCTTGCTTTCTTCAACTCTGCAAATAGACAGGCTTGTGTCAGTTGAAATGAGCTGATATTTCTTTTAACAATTTAGATAACAAGGCTTTGCTAACTCACCTCATTTTGCCTGGGAGCTCAGGGAACAATCATACTAACGGCTCATCTATAAGATTTGAAGTGTAGAAACCTCCAGGTTATGATAGGGAGGAGGAAAGAGAGAGGAGTGCCAAGCAGATACGGGTGGCAACCTTTTTGGCAGGCACAGCTGTGGTTGGACAAGTCAGACTAACTCCTTGTGTTAGCACACCCATCTTGTAATCTACAACTTCGTCATCAGTTGTAATCTACATCATCGTCAACAGTTCAACTGACATCACTTTGGAAAGGCCCTAAGGGTCCTGCAAAAAAATGCTTTTCTTCCAGAAGAAAAGCATTTACATGGAGAATTGTGCAATGGTAATTATAAGCGTTATCTATACCTGTATAATATCATATGTTTCCAAGACGTACTGCAATCAAGGGGAATCATGTAGTGAATTTTATTAGCTTTACTCAACCACCACCACGGGTGCCCCTGAAGAGATCATATCTCTATTTATCTCTCTCAATCCTTGTCTGTTCTGCCAGAAATTCTTGCTCTGCTTTCTTCTATCATTCTCTCTGCAGTACTTTTATTTAAATACACAGATACAACTACTTACTTAAGCATCACTTTCAGTGAATACACTGAAAATTGTGGCCAAAAAATGCCTCAGGCTTCAGACGTTGTTACTTGGTTAGAATAGTGCCCATCACTTCCAGTGAACTTCCTTTGAAGAAAAAAATACAGGAAACTCTCTGCATGAAATCTCTCATCACAGAACTCTCTAAACTGCTAGAGCTTAACAGATGTGGCTGGAACAGTGTGATCAGTATTTTGTTCTACAAATTACATTTTCCTATTTTGCAGAGATCACTTCAAAGACTAGCTGCCATAAGCCACTGATTTAATTACAGAGATTGCATATGGAAATAATCTGAAAGGGATAAATACCTTTATATATTATCATATATTCATAATGATCTGCCTGCACACTGAAATAATACTTGCACAATGGGTAGTGTAAGACCTGCTTTATAAAATTCTCCAAATTAGAAAAAAAGCTATCATTAAGCATGGATGTTTTAAGCAAATTCTAACATATAATACTATTTAATGCCTAAGATATGTACAGAGGACCAGCTGTTTGACATCCTTCACTAAAAAAACCCAAAGTTTCAGAATTGCTGGCTTTCCAAAAAACCTGATACCTAGGAAATTAAAATGGTTTCACCTAATTCTCAGTCAGTGGAATAAGTATGTTATGCTGTTCAACATAAAATGAGCCATTAACAAACTTGGAAGGTTATTACAATAATATGTAATAAAATTACATCATTGGTTTATGAAACAAAAATTATACTTTTAAAGTGTTATCTCATGGTATCCATACTGTCAGCCAAAGTTAGTCTTTAGATCTGTTGTGCATGTTAAGGAGTATCTAGGGGAAGATACTAGTCATTAAACCACACTGGAAATCACAACTAGAACACTGTTTCCTTTCACATCCCCAAATCCCTTTGCTAAGTGAATTAGCAGTATGCCTTTACGTCCAGACTGAATAATCACCTTTTCACAATACTGACATATTATTGATTATCACTAGATGGTGCTCTTATGCACAATCCCTGAAATCATAGATAAGTGAATGTAAAGACACTTTACATGGAGAAATTTTGGTTCTACCTTTAACGTGTTCTTACTGAAGCTGCTAAGTATTGTTCAGCTCAGTACTTCCCAGACCAAACAGTTTCAAAGTGTAGAATTAATGCCTTCAAGATAAATATGTATATAAAACAAGTCAAGAACCACATAATAAAAATCATATCAAATTAATCATTCCAAATCTTCCTTTCACTTCTACTCGTTATTCCTTGCATACAAATAGAATGTAATCCCCCTAAGGAGGGCTCCATAAATTTGTACTAGTTTTTGATTTGTAGTTTCAAAACACTGTAACTAGGACACAGTTTGATCTTTAAAAAACCGAGTAACTATAAAGGAGTATTTCAGAAAGCCGAGGCAGTTGTAATCCTTTAAAGAGAAAACAGAAAAGTATTTCTGCACCTATTTTACACCATATTATGAACATTCAGTAGTGTAGTAGAATACTACACACAACTATTGAATACATGGAGTGAAATAATAACTAAAAAAAGAGTATTAAAAAAATGTTACATCAAACCTCCGCTTCTTCCAGCCCAATCTGACAATAGCCAGAGGACACAGGGCCGTAAGCCCTGGAGATGTAAGTAATCTGCCAGGTCTTGCCTCCAGTTTAAACCAATTTTTGAGCTATATTAAAATAATGTTTTTTCTAATTCCTCATTATCCTGCTTTTCCTTTCACTGCCCTCACTTTCAGTCACGACTTCAGTCTGTAATGTTAGCCCTTCTAAAACCAGGTTATTTTACTAATCTGATGAAGAATAGACCCCCATGAAGTACACCAAAACCAAACCTATGAGTGCATCCTTGAACAGCTAGGGTGTTGGAAATCTATCTGAGTTTTGCAGCTTCAGCCCATTTTTACTCAAATAGTTTTAAATTAACAGATCAGCACAGGTGTGATCCAATACATTTTTCCATGACTGAATATGTATTTGAAAGGCCCTGATTCAGCTCCTAAATGTGCTATAGTTTTAAGTTATTTTCCAGATCACCAGGATAACATTACCAAAAGATTTCTGAATTCAGGGCACAATTTGTGACTACAAAAACGATTTGACTTTAAAACCTCTTGTCATTCTACATAAGCAAAAATTTCCCAGACTCCTAGAGTTATAGTTTTCTTCCTCTATATTAACAAGAACAGTGAAAAACAATTCAGTGAATCTAAACGTAGCGAGAGGACCATGAACACCTCTTTTTCTACACTGGCAAGATCAGTAGCAAGGATACCATAATTAAGCCTGAGGAGATAGTTATTTTTGTGGCCTGTCTTTTTTTTTTAGTGTTACTACATGAACAAATGGAGCACTGAAACGCATGGCCTGAGAACAATGGTGCCCGGCCGTACCAGCCTTCTGGGTCATTCACTCATTGTTTGCTTCCAGCCCTGATTTGCATGAGAGGCCTGGAAAAGTTGCAGAGACTGGGAATTAGCACAAATTGATATTGGGTGCTAATTGACTCAAGCAAAAACTAAAGATGCACTGGCCTGTTCAAATCAGGCTTGAATTGAACAAGGCCTTCTGGATTCCTACATCATCCTGCTCTGGAGAATTAAACCCTGGCATGGTTCATCAGCTGCTGGGTCCTGGGATAAAAACAGAGAGGCGGCAATGGGATCATGTTTCAGCACAATCTTAGCTGAAACTGGGAAGGAACCCTTCCTCTTATGACAAATATTTTCTTTTCAGGTGTTCTAGGCAACAGCATGGCAATCGAGCTCACCTAAAATGAGAGCCAAGTCAAATCTTTCCCCAAAACCTTTTACTGCTCTAGACCTCAAACATTTTTTTCAAAGGCTGAAAAATATTCATTGTTCCATGCTTATGTGCAGCTGTGTTCCATCAAGAACAAGGAACACAATTCATTTTAGTGACTGGATCAATCGTGCTGGATGCACACACAGCGACAGTCATAGCTGTAGGAGCTACCTATTGCCTCAGTCCTACGCAGTGTCCCTTGCTTGTCTGTTACCCAACTAAAAAGCTTCTTCTAATAGGTTTACCATCAGATCATTACGATTAAGCCTTCAACTGAGACTTGTGCTGTCTGGCATCAAGAGTTCCTAATGAGCACAACATTTTTAGTAATCCACAGATTGTGGGAATGAGTTTAATATCTGGAGAAGATCTTTGGTCTGCATATGGTTGAAATACTGTATGAATAGGTTTCTTTGTGATTGCCAGTCCCTTTTATATTGTAGGACTTTCTTCTTAGTGAGAGAGGAAATGATGTGCTACAAAGTCCTCTCTGATTTTATAGTTTTGTAGTACCACGGAAAGCAGTGTTGTCCCTTAGGGATTCACATAATCTCATCTTATACCTGTATGTCCCTTAAAGCAAAACTTACACATTGGCCCAAGTGAGTTTAGTTTCATTTAAAAGCTTCCTTGCACTTTTTTTGTTTCTCTAGTTTTAAATTTGTAAGATGGTCTCAGGCCAGATGATATTTACATGTGCTCGGGTTTCACTTTGGCTGTTTCACTTGGCTCCCTTAAGCCTTGTGTACCTCCAGTTTCCCCATCATTTTAACACAATTAATCACAATCTAAACCAGTATCTTAAATACAGATCTTGTCATGATTGCACTTGACTGGTCAGAAATATATCTGTACAACTGCTTTGCTTGGACTAAGCACACAGCTAAGGAGTATTTAAGGCAAAATCCTCCCATTGGCAGGCCCAACCCTATCCTTCAGCTAATACAGTTACTGTGAAACAAATAGGTGTCCGTCAGATCTGCTGAGGTTGTCGTGGTTGAAACATCCCTTCCATCTCTGGGCCCCTCTTCTTTTTAATGCAGAAAGCTCTGCTGCACTCCTGTGCTGTCAGTCACAGATAAACACTTTCACAGAGTAAAATACCTATGTAACATGTATGGAATACAGGGTGAGGGCATGAGGAGAGAGGTTGGACTCTGTCTTCCCTTCTCACAAATTACAGTAATCTCTGGCATCAAGGCTTCTTCCTTCAGGCACAGAGGATGAGATAAAGTTTACTTCAATGTGCAGACTTCTGGTTTCTTTCATGCAAGAAGAAAAGCACTGGAAAGCAATCTCCTCTGATACAGTGACATTAAAATGCTCTTCCTGTGTGTTTTCTTTAAATTACTTATTAGGCTTAAGTTAATAAGAAAAAGGTAAGTTTCAGGGCAAAATAATAAAGAGGAAAGGAAACTGGACACTGATTCTGACACTGAATTTAATTTATGAAGGTGCTGACCTGTGACATCTGTTTAAAGACTACGCAATCCTTAAAAAGTGAGCTTCACAGAGAAACTTGAGAAGATACTAGCAGTTCTTTCCCTCAAAATCGTATTAGTAAGAGAGGTGTCAGCAAACTTATAAGTCTTCTGAGACAATCTGAGTCAGATTATCTTCTTTTAGGTGAAAAAGAGCACTGTACATTTCTACATTCCTATTCATTTGCTTAAAATGCCACTCTTGATCTTCAGTGGATTTTTAAATAAGTTCTTACATAACCAATATGCTGCAATTTGTGTCTGACTGTAAAGGTTTCTTAAACAGACAGCTATAAACAGTGCCATGAGATAAGGAGCTACACCACCTTCAATTTCCAGTGTATATAGTAATGTGACTCATAGGGAAGCACTTGCTCAGGAAACAAATACAAAATTATAGAACTGATCCACATAAAAAAAAGTCTTTTCAGTTTCTAGTTGTGCCTTCACAAATTCCTCCTAGTCTCTACTCTCTTTATTTGGTGCTTGGCATTTGGAAGAGTGCTGCAGGTCAGGGCTGACTTTGCCATTAGCACAGGTTTCCTGATGCTCCTTCGAACAATTGTTCATGAATACCACACTGTCATACTGTCAGATGTTCCTTCAGATTATTTGTCCTTTCACAAATAAGCTCTGAAAGCAGCACAATGGATATGAGAGGAGAAGACAGAGCAATTTCCATTTCCTCTCCTGCTTGTATCTCATGTTTTGAAGCTGGTATTTGACCTTTGCTGGGAGTTGAAGCACCTTCCATAGGTCTAAAGGGAAAACTACATGGAAGATTTTGGTTTTGTAGCTGCCTATGCCTTGATTTCAGAAGCACTTACAAAAAGTGCCTCTTAACTCTGTACAAGATACAGTTTTTTGTTGCTTTCTTGTGTAGTAAAGGCAGTGCTCACTCTAAAAATCAAGTCATGAAGATCTGGGGAAGTTTTGGATTTATGTATACTAAGGTTACTTGGAGGTTCTGTATGGCCACAACAACGCAGCTGAGTTAGACGCATCATTTAACAGTTGCAAAATATGCAAGGGTGCCTTGTAGCAAAGTTGGAGCAACAGTAGCCACACAAAATTCAAAGGAATGCTCTTGTCCTAAAAAAATATAACTAGGGCTGTCAAAAAACTTTCTACGACTATGTTGGGGTGAAATATTCTGAATGGCAAGTAGATATTTAATAGCCACATGTTAATCTTCTTGAACAGAATGAGTTATTAAACTAAATCCTTGAAATGAGTAGCTCTTATGTGAGCTTATGTTTTCCAGATGTTTGACACAGACAAGATTATCTTGTTCATCTGCATGTGCTTGTTTCTTTTGTTATTTTTAGAAAATTCTTCAAAACTTACAATTATTCTAATGTCTGAGTGAGATTTGAAAATCTTTTTTATTTTAGTCCAATAGCATTTTTCAATTATCATTCTGAATTGTTATTTCTATTATTTTTAGTCTTGGAAGAAGAGACAAAAGAACAGAAGCCTATCATGAGTTCAGGTTCTAACACTTATTTCAGTAGCGCTGTATAGAATAGGCCATACCTCCGTGACATAATTTTCCAGAAGCTGATGGAGCTATGCTATAAGAACTGTAGTGCATTGTCAACAAAGCTCAGGCGGAATAAAAAAAGGCTACATGGGAGAATATGACTGTAATTTGGGGTAACACAGTATTTTTCAGAGTTATCATACTCTTATAGCAGGTTTCAGATCTTTAAGATTTCAAAATATGAACGTTTGATAGCAGCAAAATCCATGTCTTATTTTAATTAAGCAAGTAGGATTTTGTCCTAGGTTTTGTCCCCGCTGATTGTCTTTAACATTTACATGGAAGTTTAGTGGAATTATAATGCACAGAAACTATGACATCTTTAAAAGACACAAAGCTTTTTACATGTGCTCTTCCACTATAAAAATATCTAAGGTACTGACACTTCCACACTTCAGTTCCTTGTCTTCAGGAGATAAGATGTTCTTATCTATAAGAACCCATACATCTACTATGTGTGACTAGCTCATTGGTAGACCACAGTTGACAGATATACTGCATTTGTGAGCTATGCATCACTTAAGGGAATAAAATATATTAATAGATATAAAATATATATATTTCTAGATATAAAAATTGTATCTATGCTAAAACAAAAAACTGTGCATCAAACGTAAATAATACGACTTCAGATTGTGATTTCTTTTTTCAAGGCCCTTTTGTCTTGACAAAACCAGAGTGCTGCAGAAAGTTAATGTTGTGCATTCAGTATGTGGCCATGTCCCTGGTGAGTTAGCCCCTGAGTAATCCTAGCAGGAAATGTGTACCTGGGGGTTCTGACCACCTGCAGTAATTTCATTTTATAAAAATCCACTTTGCAGGAGAGAGACTACTTTTAGTGTCCCAACCAAATTCCAACTTGTGTCTATGATCCAATTACATTAGTTACCCTGTATCCCTTCCCTCTTTGAAAGTTTTGTTAGGAAAATATTACTTTACCTCCTAGAAGGCACACATAGTGGTGCTCTTGCTATAGGATTGCTGCATTTCATGAACGTATGGGCTGCAGCCTTCTGTGTATATGTATGTGTAACTGCGTGCTTCATTTAGCCGACACACCTTAAAGCTGGCACAGATTTTGGCCAATGGTCATTAAAGTACTTCAGAATCTATCTGGGATGAGAGATGCCATACTATGCTTGGGCTAGTACATAATAATAATACTTCAGAGGAAGATAATTCAATAAAATCATAGAGAATATATGACAAAGATCTGCTTGAAACAATGCTCCAGTTTCTTATATTAAGAACTGTTAAAAATGGCAGCATTAACAACAACTGGCTCTTTCCCAAGCTACATGCCATTTGGATTTCCTTACAAATTCAATCTTTACAGATTCTGAATAATGCAACCATTGTAATTCAAGGACGCTTCCCTGCTGGTTTTGATTAATTTACTTTAACAACACAGAAGAAGTCTGCTGTAGCTCCTTTGGTAATATAAGTCCATGTTACAAAGAATTCTGTTGTCTCCACCTCTCTAATAAACTATAGTGTCAGGGGTTCAGAGCTAAATAGATTTTACAACTTAAACAATTTATCTCTGCTTTTGCATCTGAATTTAATGCCAGAGTTTTATTCCCCTTCAATCCTTAGCTAGTTTATAACTCTGTTCTTATTTCCCATCTAAGTAACACATCCAGTGAAATATTCTAATTCATATGCAATAACACTCATGTTACACATTTAAAATGAATATGTTGAAAAATTTTTTACCTATAGTCAGGTATCTTTGAAAAAATCATAAATAATCACGGCTCTCTCGCCAACATTTTAAAATTCATTGCGAGTCTCACAACATATGATATTTTCCTTACAGTACCAGATACTGAAATCTGTTTCTTTCCCAGAGTTACCACTTTCATAAAAATTAGAATACATTTCTAGATATGCTTGATTGCAAAGGGATCCGGAGTGAAAGTGAAAGAGTGAAAAAACCAAACAATCCCAAGTTTTCAATGTGTAAATCTTTTTTTCATGTGGTACTAGAGAAATTGTTATTTACTAGTTGCAGGGCTAATGGAAGAAGCTTGGAAGGACCAGTCTGAGAATGAAATGCACAGTGAGGGCACCTAAATTCCTCTTGGTAGATGTACAACACAGCTGCCATTAAAACAACAGTGGTTTCCAGAGGTTACAGAAATTGTCACACAGTGATGTGTGACATAGGGATGTTTTCCTAAATTCTAAGAATATGTGAATACTCTAGCATTCAAGCAGTATGATGAGTTTTGGGAACTGTACAGCACTTCAATAGAAATTGCTGTGTTAGCTTACTTATACAGTTACATACTCTTGGCCTGTTTTCGTTCCACATAAATATTAAATACTTCTTTGTTTAAACTCACTTATTTAAGATATTAAGTAAAATTAAATTAAACAATTTCTAAGCTGTTACTTACAGATTTCTGGTAAACTAGCTGCTCGTTTGACATGTCACGTGTAATTTCAGCAGTACCCCTATGTGTAAGTGTGTATACACAATGTTAGCTTTAGGCTAACATTAAACAATGTTCTATAGCTATGAATGTTTTTGTAATCCAAATAAAGTAGGTAGTGTTCTTGTAACCATCAGTTCTTGGGTTATGGAGAATGTCTTCAAATAGAAATGGAAAGAGGTTTATCATTACAAACAGGTCTCATGCCCTTAAAAGGAAGTTCTTTCTTTTTTCTTCTGCTTCTTTGGAGAACTGGCTACAAACTGGGAATGGTTATTGTATGACTCATTTGAGAAGAATAGCTACAGTGTAAAAAGTTCAGAAAGGATTTTAATAAAACCAAACCCAATTATCTTCTGTTTTGGGCATGATAAGGATAGTTTTAAAGAGAAAAATATCAAATTTTTCAGAATGCTGTAGATCAACGTAATACTGTAGTGTTTTAAAGGGAAGGGGGAAAAGGTCAGCAAAGAATAAAACATTTACCACTGGATTCATTTCTATAGATAAGACAGAAATCTCCTTTCATAAGCAAACTTCACATTTACTTTATTCTGGTCTGGCCTGGAAGTGAGCTCCTGCACCCACCACTGCAAATCATTGACCGCCAAAATCACACAACAAACTTGGGAATCATCGCTCACTTAGCAATGCACAGGTAACGTGACTTCTCTACTGTACCCCATGTACTTCAGCTACTTGGAAATTCCTCAAAACTCTGACACTGTAAGTCAAACTGTTCACAATAATAAAATTATTTCAAATAAAACAACATTAATACCATAAGCAGCTATGCTGTGGACATTAGAGACTGCAAATGCTAGCTTTTGCTCACTGTGCCATTCAAAGGGGAGGCTGATCAGAAAAAGTAGGAAGCAGTGTAATCATTGCATCCTTTACGTTACAACCCCTGCCTCAGTTTTTACAATTTTATGTATCAAATCAGGTCTCCAACATGCCACTTAAAGTTCTGCTTTTCTGTGTGCTGCAACACTCAAGTATCCCATCTTCATTTACAAAAGGCAGAGAAACTGGTGTTATGTCTCACAAAGCTAAGTTTTAATAGGGTTTGTGATTGTTAGTATTAGGAATATGCATAGAAACAGTGCATGCTAGATGGTGTATGTATTTTCAAGATACAATAGGTGGGTGAGGGATGCTGACTGTTTAGCAAGCATTCCATGTAAGACATGGAGAAATGCGATTTTTTTTTTTTTCAAGTTCAGCGCTAACTGTTTACATATAGCTACTCTACCAAGAGAAGTTTGTACACAGCACCATGAACTATAAGAGTCTGACATATAATCCTCTCTTTAAATAGCAAAGTGCTTAGATGTTTTTATCGAAACCCCAAGCAATAGGGTCAGGATCTTCTCTTTACTGTGGTAGAAAAACAGAGTTTGATAGCTAAAGATCTGCTGAACAGTCTGTAATAGTTTTTGTAAGAATATGGCTTGTCTATTTAAAGTGTGTGAGATTAGAAGGGCAACCATGCTAATCGTCGCATGTGGCTGCCAAAATTTTGTAGAAACCATCTGGAGGGAAACACAGTATACTGAAAAACATTATTTCGCCTTAAAGTTATAGGCTACCCTTATAGAAAAAACCTTCATGGGATTAAGTCAGTTGCTTCAGACCAACACAGTTCGTGCTGTGCATAATAATACTATACATAAATAATTTACAATTATTCCACTCTAAACAAAGACAATAATTTGTCAGTCACAACACAAAGGAGTTAGTATTTTAAAGACTATTATTTACTTTGTCCTTACTGCACATATATTGTAAAGGACTTTGCTGCATTCATCGCTTGTAGTCAAGGCATATTGTATTTCTGTTTTCCCTTAAATGTCAACAACTACTACCTGGCTTCATTTTGATGTGAAAGTGCATGTCCAATAGTGGCCATTTATCTAAATTAAAGTTTCCAAAAGTGCTAGTAGGATTATTTTTTTATTTATTTATTTCTCATGCTTGTAGCACTGTAGAACTTTTCCCTGAGTGCTCCTCCTAAGATTGCTCCAACCGAGGCTGAAGTTAATAGAAAGCGACCAAGTGATTTCAATGGGAGTTTCACATTTGAAAAGCTAAAACAGGACAGTATTTTGGCAAGATTGTCCATGTATCTGAATTCTCATTCCTAGGAAGTTTACAGGAAAATGCTGAACATCCAAATCGTCATGAGACTAACTGCATTTGAATCTTCTTCTCAGTATATGTAGAACAACCTGTAGTCTTCAAAGCTAAATTAAAAAACAAAAAAAAGATGCTTCAAAGCCCTCTCCACCCCCCTTCCACTTTGCTAACATTTGCTCAGTTGAGAATGTCCTGGCCAAACAAGTTTCATGGATGTATCACAAGCACTAAGTTTTCTGCAAACCCAAGAATCTTGCATAACTTCAGATGATTCCATGCTTTACAGTATAGCTTAGGCTATACTGTAAAGGAGGAATTGCACTGCTGATGCTTTATGGGGTACTTTTGATGATGAGGGACCTACACTTGCAGCCATTATTTATTATTGCAGTAGATTGTGGATAGACAGAATTTTAGAATTTGGATATTTTTAATGGATTTTTAAAAATATCTATTTTATAGATCTCACATTTAAAAAAATGTATGGGTGAAACTGTTGCTGCTGCTACTACTGTCCCACAGTGCCGTTTGGTGTGGGGACCTGCAAGAAGGTTAGTACCTGGGAGGGGAGGGCAAGGGTTCCTGCTGCTGGGAATGGGAGGCCAGGTGGGACAGGAGGCTCCTCCTTGCCTATCTAGTGCTCTGCCTGTTATAGCAAGGGCAGCGATGTTGCAAAAGAGTGCAAAAGAGTCTGTGCTTCTTTAAAGGTCTCGCCTGGACCTGGTTGCCAGGTAGCTGTGTGAGGGAGAAGACTGGCAGCAGACAGGGAAATAATTCAGTAGAATTCAATTAGAATGCATTGGTAGAACTAAGTGAACTGTTAAAATAGGCAGGCTCCCTAAATCAGAAATGGGTATGACCATAGATATCAGAGACTTCACAGGTCCACTTTTATAGTATATTGAGTTATTAGTGCTGTCTAACATGAG
The DNA here is from genome assembly GCF_000687285.1 of Phaethon lepturus. NCBI lineage: Eukaryota > Metazoa > Chordata > Aves > Phaethontiformes > Phaethontidae > Phaethon > Phaethon lepturus. Next base: position 35,712 of record NW_010533660.1, read on the forward strand.
CCGCTGCATTGCGCTGTTGCAAACGTGCTCAGGACTTGATTATGTTTAGGGTTGCACATACAGCGTTGGCCCACCTTGGCCCATCTGACTTTGGTAATTTTTCATGATTCACAGCAGACCGTGATGCAGCAAGGCACTAATTTCCTACAGAGACAGAGGAGCTGCTGCCTTAGTTTGTGGATGAAAGGAAACAGAAGCAACAGCATGAGAGAATAGGACTGTGAGCAAACCCTTCCTTCCCTCTTCTGCTGAGGGCTCCTGCTGGACATCTACAGAGAGGGCAACGGTTGCTTTAGAAGAATGGCTCCAGATTTTTAAAATATCCTGACCAAACCGTTGGCCAGGATATGGCCCTAATTGAGTAGAAATATCCTAACGGTCTACTAATACCTTCAGATACCCTGGATAATTTTTCCTCTAAGTGGTAACTAATTGATTTAACAAGAGATTTTCTTATTTAAAAGGAAGCATCCTAAACACTTCCTGAAGACTGTAGATTTAATTTGTTCAGCAGTGGTAAAGGTATTCATCAGCAAGCAAATACCTGATTTTAATTTATAATAGGCATTGCACTTCATACTAAAGCCAGAGATTTGAGAAGAAACTGGGTGTAAGTGACAAAGTACTGCTTGTAATTGAGACAAGTGGGGTTTTTGAACAATGTAGGAGTGTATTTTCCTACTGCTTAGACTTCGTTTGTTTGACAGTAAATTTTGTAGATACTTATGTCTGAGCAAAAAGTCACAGTGAAAAAATGTATTGATACATGAGAATAGTTAAGAGAAGGTCATATATTGCAAGTCATTGTTAGGCCATGTATTCAGGAGAATAATACAGTGTCCTACAGAGACTACATAGCTACATATCAGTGTTGAATAAAAAAGTACCTTGGTTTTTGTATGGTATTCTGGAATTACAATTTCCTGCTAAAAAAAAAAAAAGAATAATGAAGGTAACCCAAGTTAATTAAGAGAACTGAAGAAAACAAGCTTCTCAGAAAGGTTTGTGCAGGAAGCAACGTACATTTTGTATCTGGAGGAAAATACTCCAAAGAAAGTGCAGTGATAGTCTATAAAAAAATGTTACCTCAAACTGTTCTGGAATTTGCAGTTGAGTTCCCCTTTTCCTCAAAGCTTCAAAATGACAAGTTGTTGGAAAGCAGAGTTCTCAAAGTTTGAAAAAAGCCGATGGTTTAGTTTATACTTTTCCCAGTGCAAAGCAAATGACTGACAGAGGTCAAACATAAAATTTGAAAGTGAAATCCTACTCCCTATTCCCTTTCCTGTTGCTGCCTCCTCTTAGTGCTACATACTACTGGTTCCTGACTTGTCCTATGCGTTATTTAGCACTCTCCACTCCTAGCAACACAAAAAATAACACAAGGTACTAGCAGAACTCGAACTTGGTGTATTCTGGAGGCCTAAGCGTTCCAATTTAGAAAAGCCTAGGCCTTCAGTGTGTATTTCAGTGTGCATGAGAATGAAATATATGTGAGAATACTTCTGCTAGTTCAAATTAGTAAATAAAAATATACTCTTAAATGAGTTCCATTCTTAAATGTGAATTCCTATACAAAGGTTAACATCCTGAGCACTGGGATTTAAACCAATTATCATGGAAGAAAACCTAGCAGCTAATTCTGCTGGAGGAAAACTTCCATGCTCACAATTTAAAATCTTCTTTTGCTTGCTTTTTTGCAATCATAAACAGAAACTGAAAATGTTTAAAAGATTCCTTCTTCCTGCCAATAATGCCTTTTTTGGTTATGGACCAGTGGTGCTGACAAATACCTAATTCTCTCCAGGAGCTGAAATACTAACTGGCAATCTAGTCCATTTTTGACAGTACACATACAAGATATGGCCACATCTGTAAAACACCATTTTTTAGCATGCTCCTTAGAATATCTAAAATTAAATCCGCAAGAGAAAGCATGGCTAGTTTCAAACCTTGTTGCATAACTACAATAACTACTTCTGACAAAAAATAGCCTGATGCACAGAACAAGAGTGACAACAGGTGCTAAATAATCAAAGTGTATGACCAGTTGTGCACTCCTAAAGAGGTAAAGATGGAGTCCAAGCCAAAAAGTTTAAAATAATATTCAAGCTTCCTACCTTGACCCATTTCAGACTTCTGCAATATGGGCGAGATGGCTGTAAAATTTTGCACTTGGAGATTTTGAAGGGTTAGAATGCCAGGACCAAATTTTTAGCTTGGGTCTAGGACTGTTCCAGCAAACACTTTTTAGAAAAATGTTTCGCTTTTGTATTAATGTCCTCTGCAGAACTGATTAATGTCAATAGAATTGTGATGAAGAGCTCCAGTGGAAGAGCTGGTTCCAGTGATGGTTGCAGCAGATAGAAAGAGCCAATGAGGGATAGGGATGAGTTAAAAGTCCACACAGAATAGTCCCATTTAGCATTACAGGCCAGGTTCTAAACTTATGGTTCAGATACAGCTTTTTCTGGAAATACTTATGACCTTGGGTTTCCAGCTACTGCTCTTTATCTGCAAAAATGCCTTTCATCGTATCTGAGATAATAAGTGGGTCAGTTCTAAATACATTCTGCAGTCAGAGCCTCATCTAATCTCTCACCTTTCCCTTGTCCCTCCCCAGGCTCTAACACCTGCAGGGTGCTGCTCCAATTTCCTCTTGCATACAGAGAAATGAACAGCTTCTGTCCTTGAATATATATATATAATATATATA
>NW_010533661.1:0-13162 GCF_000687285.1 Phaethon lepturus
CGCAAAAAGGCGGCCTAAGGGAAGGGGGTGAGCGCGAGAGGGCTCAGGGGGTAAGGAGTAAACCCCGTGCCAAATACCTGTGTATCCCAGCACCCCGTGTGTCCTGGTGCTGCTATGCCCGCAGGACGGCATCTCGACCACCACAGGGCACAGGAGGCACCAGAAAAAACAGCAAAAATGCTTAACAGCGGCAGCTAATGAAGTGTCCTCGAGCTGCAGGCGTTACAGCTGCTCACACCCAGCCACAGCTGCTGGCTTTTGCTACAGCAGCCCTGCTACCTTCTCCCGGCCCTCAGCACAGGCCCCTTCTGCACCGTTCCGTGCAGGTACTGGGGCAACACACCGAAGAGGGAAACTCTGTGAATGAATTAAAGGACAAAGGTAACAACATGGAAGCAAATAACCTACCCAAATCCTGCAGAGTTCTCTCATACTAACAAGCACAGATCTTATGTAGCCCTATGGCTACAACTAGCTCTTAATTTCATTGCAGGACAGACCTCCATTTCAAGCCACTCTGAACAGCAACGGGATACTTGGTGTACTATCCGAAGTATCAGAGACTGCAGCATCTTAGCATATACACTCTGCAAATAAAAAACACTATCCACATTTGGGGTTAGGAATGATAACCATCACTAACTAGTGATGGGGATAATGATAGTAAACTAAGAGAAGATAAATGATTTCTTGAAGATAAATCAAAAACATATACAAGCACCAAACCCTCACCTGCACTAGGCTGGAGACTGAGCTCTTAGCAAAGAAGCCGAACTAAGTCACCATTGCTTCATTCAGTGGTAACGTCCATTGAAGCCTTAAGAAGTTCATACTTCAATATCATAACAGAGACATTAGGCAACTCATCCTTACTACAATTTTTCATCCAGTCTCAGGCTAGCAGAAAACTAATTCAGGAATAAAAATACCCATTTTCATAATTTCATAAAGTGTTTATTGAGGATGGTAACACAGGATAAATCATGCAACAGCTCAGTAAAAAAAGGGAATCATTTAAAGGATAAAGAATGGTAACTGGTGCTGCTGATTTTGAAAAGTTTATAAAAAAAATATTGTCCAAAAGTGACATCAAAAACCACTTGAAGCTGAACATGGAAGTTTCTTACAAAGCACTCATTAAAAAGAAAGTGTAGATATTGTTTAAAATGATCACCTACAGATTACTGTAACCAACAACTTACAAGTCTCCCATTTCTATAGCTGCAATGGTGTAGCAGGGCTGCACATTCAAGATATTTAACCTTCTCTTCCTGAACAAAGAATACAGTCACAAACATTTGCCACTAAGCAACACAACTGCATCTCTTACCCTTCAGGACCTGCGATGCCAAGTGCTTTCAGTATCAGGATTAACTTCCCAAACATCATGGCAAAACAGGAAAGGGCCCATCCTTGTGGCCGCAAAAGATTTCCTTAGTGTCCTCTTGCCATCAGCCCACTTTAGAAGGGGAACAACTACAAAATGTAACTGTTCCCCTGCTGGCACCAACATATATTTTAAGTATAGAACTCCATGTCAGCAGATGGCACAAAGACTGGGCACCAGCACATCACAAACATCGGTGGTTTCAGATTTAGAGTTGACATATTTTCACCTTTTGGAAAAAAATAAATATAGTGGAATGAAAATTGAATCAAAGGGAAAGAACAGATGACTACCATCCATCAAGGATGCACATACCTGTGCACCGAAAACAAACAAAAAAAAACAAAACCAAAAAAAAGGAAAAAAAAAAAAAATCAGTCATTTCAAAGAAATTCTTGAAAATTAAAAAAAAGTTTGCACTTGTTCCTGGTCATAAACAATCTCACAAAAATCTCACTTTTGGAACTATTCCAATTGAAACCATACACTGAATTCATTAATACAGTATAAGTTTCTTTATGTAAAAAATCTTTATACATAGTAATAAAAAAGGTAAAGGCAAGATGCATCAAACAGAAATCTGCTGGTTGTTTTTCCTCCGTTCTTACAGAGCCGCTGATGACTACCTGCGCTATAAAGAGCTGTGTTTCTGACTTTCTGTCTCAAGCATCTTCGCCTTTGCTTGTGATAAGGATTGTTCTGTCCAAGCATCCAAAAGGACAGATGCTGGTGATGTTTTTTTTGGCACTTACGCTGGCAAACTGAGCTTCTTTCCCTTGAGTACTGTAAAGAAAAGTAGGAAAGAAAACAGTTAGCAAAACAGAGACATGATCTAGAAGCACACACTGTTAAAACTTCAAAGGGACCAAAACCTATCGCAGAGTCACTTTGTTACAAAATGGATACACTGCAGTCCTCACAAGCCTGCCACTCTCTTCAATACATACTGGTAAAACTACAATGAATTAACAACTATTCCAATCCTGCCCTTCTGTGGCACCCTGGAATTCTCCCTTTTCATCCTCATAGGACATACTAGCCTGTAACCGTGGTTTCTCAAGAGCTGACTAAAACAACACAGCCCCATACAGCTTTCTAGTTATACAATGGAAGTTGGAATGTAAGGGCAGAATTACTAATGTAGAAGCAATCATTTCTGCTGTGCGCACTGTTTACGCTTAAACAGAAACCCAAAATCCTTTGGACTCTTAACGTATTTAAAACCCTGAGAAACGTGTCTGCAACATGGAACCTGCATAAAACAGTGTATGTTGTTAGAAGAAGCATGAGGATCATGCTTATCGGTGGAAGACAACAGCAACGTGTATTTAGCCATACTTATTTTAAATTTGTCAATTAATCAGACCATTTAGACATTTATATTCTATCCATACTCAAAACAATCCTCTGAAATGCCCCACACTAGCAGAAAGCGTACTTCATAAAGCTATCAAGGAGATTTCAGCAATAATTTGCACACAGAATTAACAACCTAGTAATGTCAATATAGCAGATCCCTATGAATATGTTAATTGCTACATTCCACAACCTGAAGCTGGAAGTTACTGCACTACTTACCTTTTGTAACATACAAATAGAAGAAGTCACAGTAAAGAACGGTCTGGACCACACCAGCAACAACAGCTATGAGGTCAAAAAATCCCTCAAAATAGTAGCGCCAAATCCAGTTGACTAAGTACAAGGCACGGTACAGACCCAAAAAGAAAAGATAGTGAGTAGTGATGGTCTCTGCTTCCCCAGTTTTGCTGATCATAAAAAGTTGAGGGAGAATAGCAACCGATTCAAGATAGATGGAGAAGGTCCACAGTATCTGAAAAGAAAAAAGCCCCACAGGTATACTGAACTATCTTACTGGTAACAGAAGCACAGCAGATATTTGACTTGCCTTGAATATTCACTCTCTAACAATGTTATGAATAGGTACAGTATTTTGGCAAACTATCCTTGGTACAGGAAAAACTAAGTGAAAGGTTCATAATCAACCACAGGATGGTACGAGGGAACAACTCTTGGCAGACAACAGACTCTCCAAACCAGCTGTCTAGTGAGCTGGCAGGCACAGGTTTACTTGTGATGAAACTTATGTGCACCTATCAGTTCAAGATTCACAGTACCATGAAATGCACCTTTTACAGAGCTGGTGCTGTGAAAAGCTGCAGGGAACATAAAGTCCTTTTTCCCCATGTTCTTCCAACTTTTCTAATCTATTGGTTTAAAGAATGAGTTAATACAGAACAAAATTTAAAATAGTGTCTCAAAGTGTTACAATTAAGATTCCTTTACTCTAATAAAATCATTTAACTTCAATAAGTATAAAAATGCAGCTCAGTGTACTTAAAGTAAGCATCTAAAGTTATTCTCCATTTCGTGGGAAAAATTACCTGTTTGAACTTCCTATAATTGCATTTTTAATATAATTTTTCCGACAGGAAAACACATAGCTGCATTTCAAATACAATGTAAGTCTTTTTAATACTCCAGACCCTTTGCAATTCTACATTTAAGAAGTATTACAATTCCTTTTGTTTTCACCAGATGGCACCAACTAGTCACAAACTGCATTCTGGGGCATTTCTTTAACAAACATGACAAAAGGAAGGATACTTTTGAATTAAGAGAACCATCAGAGCGTACTGGTAAAAAGACAGTCTTCTGCTTAATAAAATCATCAATGTTGATAATAATGCTAGTCTCCTGAAGTGCCTTAAATTTTCCACAGAAATCTACACTGTAAAGATGCATGAAGGAAACAGGATTAGCCTGAACCTACTAAACACAGACACCTTTCCAACATTACCCAATCAGCCTAAAAATGCTCATCTTCATGTTTAGACAAAAAAGTATAACCTCCTGCCCACAATCAACTCACCTCCAGAGGAGAGAAGTCATGATTGACAAGAAACGAGAGTCCGCCAACAGGAACTATCAGAAACTCCACTCTGAATGTATCATGGTTTCCATCATAGGTAGCCTTAAATTTCATGTAGATCAGATACACAGTGGCATACGAGCAAGCAATGTAGATAAGCTAAAGAGCAAGGAAAGAGAAAATAAAAAACAAAACAACCCACAGAGGTTGCACCATTAGATCAAACTCACTGAACAAAGATAATCCCAGGCACAAAGAGGAATAAGTGCTGTCTTTTTTAGTTGTTTGTATTGGGGTTTTACATGCTTTTACAGTTCCAGGCTACATGGTGGCATTTAACTTTTCCCAGCAGAGTAATAATTCAAAACCAATGACTCTGGGCTCTACTGGTTTTGTTGCTTTAAAAGCATCACCTTCCTTGTGGTTGAAATGACTGTCCAAAGTTTCTTTAAAGACCCTTTCCTCAATAGACAGGACACTAAGAAACTGATGGAGAAGGAATACCCCTTCTGCTACGGCTGGGGAAGCACTGGCCCAAAACATTTAAGTTAAAAAATGTGCATGTACATATATGCAACAATGATGCAAGGGGTCTTTTTACATTCAAAAGGCCCGGGAATGGGGTGGCTCATGTGGCAATTAAAAACCTATTCAACAACCCCGACTCAGACTCAGCTATTTAACATATCACAGATTAACTGATTTGATTTAGACCTTTAAAAATATCTAAAACCTGAAGAGTGGCAAGTGGCCACCAGCCAACCGGCCATAAAACCTGCAAAACTAAGAGACTGCTAGAAGCACTGAACCAGAATTCAGTTTCTGTTTCAGCTGATGTCTAAGGTTACCATTTTTAATTGTTATGGTACAGTAGACTTCACAGCTATTCCCCATGGAACAGGCAAATAAGCCTTATTTTACAGATGAGAAAACAGAATCAGAGAGAATACATGACTTACTAAAGGTCAATCTGCCATCATCAGGACAGAGCTCACATTGTCCTGGAGACAACACAGTACAGTAGGCTAGACAAACAGTTTAGCTTCTGCCTCAGTTTCATCACAAAAATTAAATATTCCGAACCATTTATCACATTATATATAGGTTCTTTACAACTGGTAAGTAACAGATTAAAAAACCCACTGTTGGCAGATGCTACTAATCACTAAAAGTGCTACTCACAAAATGCTACAACGACTATTAAGGAGCTCAGAATCCAAAGACTCTCCACTACACTAGCATCCTGGCTGACTGGAGATAAAGGACCAGAGGACAGGATATCAGATACAGGAAACCCCTACTACAGGTGTAAATTAATTGTATTTGGTATGGTCATAGAAGACACTAAGAGAAGTGTGAATGAACCCCACCTCCTTACTAAAGATTTCTTCATGAGAATTATAGTGTGTTTTGGGACACTCAAAAAGTTTTCCTTTTTAAAGATATTAAAATAAATGAAAAGAATGGTAGAAAAATGACTCCAGAGTGCACCCAATACTCATATACAGGTAGGATGAAAAAGAAACTGTAAGATACAGAATGCTACAAATCACAAAAATTAAAGCCTGCAGGTCATTAAGAAAGGCAGGTAGTGCCAATTTGTGTATTTCTATATATATTCCCGGAACACAGAAGAAACTAATTTTCCTAAATATTTGATGATCACTGGCAGACAAATACAGCAAGTTGGCACCTGTAGTTTAATTAGCATTTCTCTAAAAATATTGAAGAAAATCCTAACTCTACTAACAACTTTTTTTGCTGCTAGTTATAGCATTTTCCCCAGATTGGAAAGTTCATCTAGTCATGCTCTGGGTAATCTTATTTGTATAGTAGTTCATGTTTTCTACAACTGTGTAACATCACATACTCCTCAATATATGTAGATAGAGCAAGAGACTCTGTTGGGACACTCAAGCAGCTTTGTCTTGGCACTACAGTAATGGGCTGAAAAGCCAACTACATCTAACAGTCTCTCTAAGCAGTAACCTTGGACACTGTAACAGAGTTCCATTTTGCAAGTTAACACTGGATTTGAACACAAGACCACTCTTTCATTACTGGAAAGACTCAGTTTGGTACGAAGTTGAGTATCACAAGTGTCATTTCCCATGTTCATTCCTTTTCTGGGTTGGAAGGCTGCAGAAAAAAGACATGGTCATGACTCTGAATCACAACCAGTAAATAAATTGCAAAAAAACTAGTTGGTCCTGTAGCGCACCCAACAGTAGCTTTCAATATTCTCAGAAATTTTGTAGGAAAAAAGATTGTGTTTCAAGAATACTTTACTTAATCCCCAGTTCTTCATGTAGACCGTAATGTTAAAATTTAAGCACACGTTTGATTTGTTAAAGACAGCGTGAGTGGGTTTAAGATCTAAAATTTTGGTTTACAGTATTATTCCCCTAATTCTTTAGTACATTTTGCATTATTGACTCTCTAATCTTTCCTCTTGGCAAAGTTATACTATCCTCTGAGCTAAAGTTGAAGAGCATCAACAAAATCCAAGCATAAAGGAATTGGATTAAAAAAGTGTCTGCCGTGGTGCCACAAATGCACCAATCTGTACTGGTGCCACAAATATGCTCTACTCCCCCAGTCTACTGCTTTATTTTCTTGTACTCAGCACCAGAAGTTACAGGAATAAATAACAAAACCAAATTTGGGCTGACTAACATTCAGTGGGCAAGTGAACAGGGTATAATCTGATGGAAGCTACATTCCTAAAAGCTTACTCCTGCCAACTTTTGATCAGCCTCTGACCAGACACTAGCTTCAATTCTGGCAATGCATTCTGAATACTAATTTACCTTGTAGTGGATAAAAAGGGATTTACTTAAGCTCTAATGTCTCAACTGAGAATACAATTTATTTGAATCATCCTTCCAAAAGCTTTTATTTTCAATACCCAAAATGTAATTTGTTCTAAATGTCACAGTCCCCATACAAACAGTTTTTAAAAATTACATGTAGAGTGTAGAAAACAACAGTGGGGTTTTGAGTCCATTTTCCACATTCTTTATCCAAAGCCCATCTAGACCCTATTCTGTAATAACTGTGCAGTGGGTCATTTAAAGAGGCTTTTATTAATGAAATTATGCACTTTGCATACAACATTACTAGCTTTTCTAACTCTTCAGTAAATACTCTACCTTCATAGATGTGTTATACAATGAAATGAATGAAGTGAAGAGGTCCAGATAACGGGTAGTGAAGACCAGTGCAAACAGAAGCTGGCTTTTCCCAGAAATACCTAAAGCAATAAAGGAAATAATTAATTATTCAAAAAGTGATGATGTGCTTTAAAACACTTGATGCCAAGGATGAGAAAGGGATATATCCTTTATTTCTAAGCAAGTTGATTACAAAATTAGGACAAAATCCAGACTTCCAGAACTAAGCTGTACAAACAGAATTGTAAGTTCATATATCTCAGCAGTGTGAATGTAAATTACCTATGTACCACGGCACTGGAAAAGGTGCTAGCACTATGTAAGATTTAGAATTTACAGCAGATTTGCAGGCGGTATTTTGGGAGATTACACTATCTGTTCTGCATTATCATTGGGCACTATGTAGCAAGGTTGCATTAGCTTTCAATTCTCAGTGCTGTCACAAGCCTCAGTACATTCTTTAGATGCTGAATAGCTGGAAAGGTACAAGGACAACAGATACTACAGCTCTAGTGATAATCAGAAAGTATGCTAGCACCAATAATGTGATTTTAAAGGAATAAATCAATTTTAAATATACAGCAATTCAATTCAGAAACTTAACTGACCACATGGTGGGGAAAAAAAATTGTCACAGTTAAAAACAGATGTTACTATGTACTATAACAAAATAAAATAAATAAATTAAAAAAAAGAGAGAAGTAAGCTAAAATGATAGGTGTCTACATTGCATCTTCAAAGTAACTTTCGATTTTAGGCCAAAGCCCCAACATCAAAACATTTGTTTGTACTTACTTCAGCCACTAGAGCAGAGTTAGAAGCATAAAAGCTTTGCACAATCAGTCACTAAAAGCTTCTGAAAACTGAGGTGAAGCATCGCTCCATACTGATGCAGTGGTGTGTCACAGCAGGGGGACAAAACAATCTAGCCTGCGCCTCTATCTTGTTATTCCAATTAGTCTTGTTTTCAGTCATCCAGGGGGAAAATATTTGAATCTGTTCAGCTAAGCATGCAGATATTGTTCAAAAAACAAGAGGGAAAAATATTCTCTAGGAAAGGGTTATGATGCAAGGCTGAAAATCCTTGTCCCTTTATAGAGAGTTATTTCTGAGAAAGACTTTTATTAACAGTGCCATGAAGCAATTAGAAGAAAGACTATCTGCTATAGTTATTGAGCCCCTTTTTCACTCAGGCTTAAGAAATACTGAATAAGCTGCCTCAGACCAAGGGACTTCATGTTTATACATTAAGTACAGGAAAAGCTGAAACAGTAACAAGTAAAAAGGGGTATTGTTTGCAACTTTCATATGTCAAATACCTATGAGGTGAGCCTAATGTACTACCTGCAGAACAACCTAACTGCCCACAAGCAACTGTAGTACAGAAAACAGAAAATGCCTCAACACCTACAGTTACGTAGACTGCAAAACTCTAAAACAAAAGCTGTGCGTAATAGAAAAACCCAACAAAACAACCCCCCCAAAAAACACATACAAATCACGTCCCAAAGTTTAGAAAAAAAACTCATTTGACATTTCTTGAACTAGAACTACGTTGCAAAGACAGCTGAAGCAGCACTCTCAGCTGCATCCCAGGTGTGCTCACTGACATGACAACTCTCGACAGAGCCCTGCTCTCAAGCCAGTAACACCACTCAGCAGGCAACGCAGTCCTCAGGTCAGAACCTACAGGACAAAGAAATCCACCTGGACAGATTACAGTAAGGCATCACACAACAGCGTATCGTTACGTTAAATTATTTAGCATGCTATTTTCTTCTAGTAAATAACTGTGAACAGCAAAAAAAGCATATAAAAGACATTAACTATTGATCACGGCTGTACATTTGGATCTGGATGTACTGTCACATAAACATTAAGTATTTGACAAATTCCTCTAAGCCATTGCCAGCTTCACCGCCCCCCAACCCAAAAGTCGTAATTTTTATTAAGGTTTTCAGTATTTACACTGAATTTTGAATCTTTAGAGTAGTCAAATATCCCCAAAACACATCCTAAAGACAAGTTTAAGTGGGCCAGACTAGGCAAAGTTCAAAGTTTCAACCAAAGACCTATGGAGACACAGGCAAACTGGAAGAAAGCAAGACCTATACAACTAGCAAAAATCGGAGAAGGAAACAGGTAAACACTCTGCTCTGTATGAATTTGATGCATTTCAAAACTTTCGAAAAGATATCAATATACCTGCCACAGAGCTGACCTTGGCTCATGGTTGGCAACTACACTGCACTGAGACTATGCTGCTGTTATTCTCATCCTTCTCCCTTTCCTTTTACTCCCACAAACATTACTTAGTTCTTGAGCTAAACAAACATTTTTACTTCTTCTTCCCAAGCTCTGGGCTCAAATTTCAAAGAGTCAAACCTCTCATTTTTGCTTCATCCTCACACATGGAAAAACTCCTTCAACTTCTGAACTCTAGCTTGGCTAAAAGTGATGAAACTTTAATTCAAAAGCCCAGATGATTTTCAACAGCCAGGGAGGACAGCCGAGCTGAAACTGTAGTACTTTCTCATCGACTTCACTTTGCTATCATGAGTTAGGTAAAGAGCAATAGGCAGCAGCAGAGGCATTCAGTCAGCATGGTGCTGGAGTGTGCATACTACTTAACAACTATCAGCTGCATATTACAACCATAAAAATCTACAAACTTAAGTTTTTCTAAGGAAAGACGGTCTCCATGTCATGGAAACTTCACAAGCTTTTTGAAGTATTTAATAAAAAAAGTAGTTTGGTTCAGTATGAAGCCCACATTAGCCACAGAACCACAACATCTTTGGTTCTGCTAATAAAATACTAACATTATGAATTCTGTACTTCCAATTCAGAAAATCCAACCTAACTCTAAACAAAAATTTGTCAACTGAGAAAGGCAAAATTTCCCTTCAAAGAGAAGAAATTCCAAACCTACCTAAGTGGCTTTTTTTGAGAATACAGACAAATTGGCAACAGCCTATGGCAAAGTACTGTCTAGAGTCTTCAACATAGCCTATGAACTGGTCCATAGTAGACACACAAACCAAATTATGAAAGACAGCCACATCACCTAGCAAAAGTATTACACATTTACAACCTACGCTACTTTAGAGTATTCAGCATATAATTTGACAGCCTTGCAACTGCAGGTCACCTTTAACACTTGGCAAATGACACTGAGAAAAGCAAATCAATTTTCAGCCAGTAATTCACAGTGCAAACAATCCAATTTGACTTGGGATGGATTAGACAATACAGTCAGAACATGACAATGTTTGAAAGCATAGGATTCTTCAAGTCTCATAAATTTCCTAATTACGACATGAAGTCAATAATGGAGTTACCTGCTACATTCTCCATGGCTCCTAGTAATTATTTTTGAGCTGCTATTTGGAGTAGCAAACATTTTTCCGAATTCTAAATTTGGAAACTCAAATAACCAGTCATGCAAAAAATAGTTTCCCTGCCAGCTCTGAAATCGTGACTTGATTTGCTTTCCACTTGTTCTCTCTTTAACATACTGACTAAACTGGGGTGGTGGGGGGGAAAAAGTATGTCAAACACTGAAAACACAGACTGCTTCATAATGCAGATTATCCTAGCCTCACCTATTTTTCTCAGTTAGAGGAGTCACTTCTCAGGAAAGAAAATGGGGGACTGATGTGTCCTCAGAAAACAGTAGGCTGCAGCAGAGGTACTCAGGCTGTCCCTCTTTCCAGCTGCTTTTCACAGGCCTCTCAGCTCCTCTTCAAACAAAGGCCTCAGACACACACACAGATGCAACTAGAAGAGAGGAGTCGGCACCATGTGGTTTGCCAGCTCTTCATGGATCACAGCCTACAGTTCAGCAATCAGTTAGAAGCCTTTATTTATTTTCTAACCTGCTGCTGCTTCAAAAGTACACAGTTAAAGCGGCAGCTGGTTTGCCCGCGTTTCCTTATGCACCAATAACCATGAGGTATAAGTTTGTTTAATTTATAAACTGCTCTAATAACCATGCAATGTAAAGAAATTGCGTAAAGCCCTCTAATAAGAGGCATTTCGTAGCGGCTCAACGCTATTTAGGGGTTATTGTTGTGTACAACTTTACAAACATATTTTATGCAAATATGTATTTATGAAGTTTTCATTAGTAGAAACCACAACTGACAACAATGAACCACTACAAGAAACAGAATGGAGCCCCAAAAATAAAATCCCATTTTCCTTTGAGGTGCTCTTTTCATTCTAGACAAACTTCTTAGGCCTCAGACACTAATCTCATAGAAGTAACATGGATCTGGATTTACTCCTAAGGACTCAGACAGAACTGGAAGACACCAAAACCCAATCCCAGACAAACGCATCCCCGCTTCATTTTTTTGCTGAGGAAAATGAATGAAGCAGATGTTTTCTACTGAAAGAGCTCACGTACGTTTGTGTTTGGGAACAGTGGCTAATTTGGTAAAGGGAAGAGTTGAGGGCCCTATGTAATATAGGCACATTTACTTTTCTGTGTGGGAGAAAGCAGTACTGAAGATAATGATTGGTGTGAGTCTACTTCCTTACAAATAAATCCCTAGTAACAGGGATCTTCAATCACAACTGACTTACAGAAAACAATGTGAGATCACTTTTTAAGCAGAAAGATGAGACTAGATTACATTGTACTATACGGTGTAAATAACCTCACATCCAAAGATCACTTAAGAATCTCTTGGGTAAAACTGTTTGAATTTTAGCCTTCCACTAGAATGTCTTGTTTTCCTTCTGCAGACAGCAAGAGACATTTAGTTTTTAGATCATTAACTCTGTTGTTGTTTGTAATCTTGAGTGCATTACTTTCTTAAGTAAGGCGGAAGACAGAACTCTACAGAAGTGTTGCAGAAGGCCAGCCCCTCTCCGGCCAGACCCAGACAGAATTCCTGATCCACTAGAGCTTGGGCTGAGAAAGTTCATTAGGAAGGAGCTCTTGCGCTGCATGACCTCAGAAACAACAGTTCCGCGCTACCACTGGGTTTGGACCACGGAGTCATTTGCTTGAGCTCTTTTGTAAAGGTAAAAACAGTTTTTACTTTATGTGTGTTTAAAACCAAAGCTATTTATTTACTATTTTTTTCTTTCACACTATCAGGTGATTAGCAAAAAGTGACTTGACGTGAAAACATACAGGTTCTGTACTTCCTCTTACCTGTAATGCAAATCCCTTTAATTTCCCCATTCTCAGTTCTTTCAGGTTGCAGCTTAAACTAATTCTTCACGCTCTTAACTGAAGGCTTTACATCTATACCTGGTCAACAGTGTTAACTCGATATTTGAATGATATTTCATGTCAACACATGGCAAACTGATTTCAAGAATAATCACCCCTACTGACAAAGGACCTCATCAGAAAGAAGACAAAGTCAAGCTCAACGCCAAACCCCAGTCCACAGCAGAAAAGGTATTCCTAGGGTCGGTGGCCTGAACCACGTTAATACATGGAGCACCGATATGCCCATTTTGAATTACACGTCCTAGTTTTCTGCAAGAAATCACCTATGCTGCAGAACTGCTTGCAATTCCCTCCAACCACCACAGCGTACACTAGAAGCGAAAAAGCAAACCACATCACACGGAATTCGAGAAAGCACGTACAAAACACGGGAGGAAGCACAAGCGTTTCTCACCCGGGCTGGCAGGGGGGCCGCGGGAGCGGGGCTTCTCGCCGGCGCCCAGCCCGGAGGGCGGCCAGGG
>NW_010533662.1:0-6078 GCF_000687285.1 Phaethon lepturus
ATTATTATATATAAAATTATTACGTAAAATAGCCCATAAAGCCTTGCTCACAGACCCTCCGGTGCCAAGCGCTGGGAAAACACGAACGGACCTCCCCGCAGAGCGCGAGCTCTGGGCGAGAGGGAGAGAGGCAGAAAACAGACGAGAGGGGAAAGGCAGCTATAGCTCACCATTATTTTCCAGTCTTTTGTGCCCGTGAAAAAAAAAAATTAGCAACTGCGCCCGGAATAGCACAGGGAGCAGTGGGAATCTGGGAAAGAACCTGCAACTTATCTCTCCCAAGCCCTGTATTCTCTGCACCTACTGAGTCTCAATCGACGCGTCCTAATTACAGCATCCCGCTCCAGCACCATAAATCAAGGTGGGCAGTAAGCCCGAGAGAAAAGCTCCGTTCAGATAAGATTCTCTTGGCCAACCTCCCCCCACCAAGCATCTCGAAAGCCAGAGGATTGTTCACCTTTTCCTCTCCCAAGGATACTAAAAGAATAAGCAAATAAAAAATTCAAGGGAAGAGGAAAATGGTTCAAGTCCCCTTGGCAAGACAAGCAGTAGGCAAGCGCCAGGCTTTGTACTAAGCAACACACCGAGAAACAACACAAAGGTGTAACAGAGGAGGGAGAAAATATTTATTTGCTTTTTTTTTTTTTCTCTTTCTAGAGTCCTGTTCCCTTTCAGCCACATAATAGTTATCCCATGGGGCTTTGACAGTCATCTAGAAACCACACAAAGCCTATTTGTTCCCATTCGCCTCCCGGGCAGGAGGACCGGTGGAGCAGCTCTGAGGGTGAAAAGAAGTGACCCATCTCCACTATTTAAGAGGGAGAAGAGGAAGAGCAGCATGGAGCAGGGCAGAGTGGCCAAATCCCTGCAAGGGAGGAAACAGGAGAGTCTCAGAGCCAGGAATTAGGAGAAGAGCCCAGAGCCTGGGCCCTGAGAGTGGGACTAAAGGAGCAGTTTCTCCCTCTGTGCTCACTTTGGGAGGGCAAGGAGTTTCCATCTCGGCTCCCGGGAACTGGCTAGACATACCTTTGCTGGGAACAACTCTAATCCTGGGCAAGGAGTTGATGCTCCACGTCCCTTCCACACCAGTCCCCTATAATCCGGTACGGCGGAGCATCCCTCCTGACACAAAAGGACCCGCATCGCACTCAAAAGTCCCTCCCGAGCCACCGAATAAAATCTGTCTCCAAACACCATCGGGACGCGATTTCACTTGCACAACAAATTCCCAGGTCTTTTTAACGCCGGAATTTAAGCCCTGTTAAATTGCAAAGATCCGCAAGAAATCTTGAGTGACGACGCTGGCTCCTTCCAACCACGCATTTAGGACACGATAAATCTGGTCTGAATTTAAACTTCCTCCCACAGGGAGCTCCGCCAGCCAAAAAGCACTTTTAAGACAAATTCACAGTGGTGTAATGGATATGTGACTAAAGCGGTGTTCTTTAGGTAAGCCTTAATCCTTAATAAATAACAGATAATCTGTACATAAATGGGTTATAAAGACTATCTGGATACTTTTAATAACTAAATGGCTGAAAGAAGAGGAAAGAAGATATGAGAAGACCAATTAGATATGAATTTAAATAGGAGACCATCTTAGCCACCCCTAGACATGCTCATTTTATTTGGGGAAATGCTGGCTTGATGGAATTGAAATGCTCCGTGGGAAGAGGACAGTTTTTTAAAGTATGGGAGAGTTTGGAGGTGGACAGAAGGAAACCAGGAACTGGCTTAGACTTGAAGTTTTTCCCTTTTGCGAGGAAAAAAAAAAAAAAGCATGATAGTTGAGCGTTTTGAAGTGCTCCAGATTGATCCTTTTCCAAAAGTTGAGCCATTTTCTATTTCTATGGCTTTAAAAAAGGTTTTATCAACAAGGGCTTGGAAGAGGAATCTTTTGGTGAAAAACAAAAAGGGCTGTTAACATTGAACATGATTATTTTTAAAAAGACATTTTATCTTTTTTTTTTTCCCCAGGTAATTGCTCAATAGTTCTCAAATACAGCATATTTTGACTATCCCAAGCTCTTAGCCCTCCTATATCAAGTGGGATGCCTATATCAAGCGGGATATCAAGGTCCCTTTGCATGGAGGGGGATTTACTGTAACCTGGGCAGAACCCCACAAAGGTTTTGCAGGATTTGGGATGTGCCACTCAGTGCTGGACTTTCACCCTCAGCACCCCGGGCACCAGTCCGGTTCTGTGAAGGCTTTGCTTGGCTCGTTGCATCCAAAACCTCGAGTATGGCCAACGCCATGTATCAACTAGGTTGGTCACCCCATTTTTCTGCAAGAGAAACATTGCTCAGAGCCGTTTCCGTCTACCCATCCAAGACCATTAGGAAAATAAACACAAGATTTGCAAAAATTTCCCTTTTTGAACACTGTAGCACGCCCCTGAATATTGCTTTAAAATCTGACCCTTTCCGTACGTCCTGTAAATCGCTTTTTCTCTAACAAGCTGCCCCTCCTGCCACTGCCAGGGGTGCAAACACAACCAAGGGCGAGCCCCCAACCAACATGGCCATCGAAGCCGCGAGGAAGGGCAGAATCCGGACCCCCGAGCCTAATCTCTCATGACCCGCTGGTACATTTTAGCAGGTGATGAATCCGGGGGCAGATAATACTGCTTGCTGGTTAATTAATCCAGCGTTACAAGAGCAACGAGAGTCTAATGACCACTCTTAATCCCCCTGCAATAACATTGCATACCGCGTTTCAAAGCGGGCCACCTGTTGGGGTGCGACCGGCGTACTTAGGACCGGCGTACTTAGGATCGCGGTGGCTACTGGTTATTAGTGCCATGTCCACTGCTGACATTTTATTAGCCATAATTCGATACGTTATCTGCCTCGTACACTCGATCTAAGCCTGAAATATTGTTTTACAACATTAATTAAAAGCATCGACACCGAATGCTCGGTTCACATGCTCCCGTGTGATTTACGGGTTGCATTTAATTACCTGACAGCGTGATTTACCGCATCTACCTGGTAGGTACCATGTGTATTTAAATCAATTAATGTTTGGTGGCTTTAGCACATCTTACTGGGGAAGGAGGGAGAGTTTCTCATGAACCATTAAACTCCAGACGCACACACACACAAAAAAAAAAAAGAAGTCAGATATTTCAGGCATCTACACTACAAACAAGATAATGTGACCTGGGCAGAGTCACACAACAGCTGTTTGTAGAGCATTGCTTTATTAAGGATCCCAGTGACTTTTCGTGGAAGATTTAACTAATTAGTTGAGTAGGCCCTCAATAAACTAGACACGAAGTTATGTTTAGCTTTAATTACACAGTAGTCCTGTTGTCCCATTCAAGTGCTGCAAGTCAGACATGTGCTTAAGTGTTTTGCTGAATTAGGGTTAATATAAATACACATCTCTCGTAAGCATCTAGGAAGCTGCACTGATATTAATTTAATGAACTCAGTGGTTCAGAGAGATTTGCAGCCGGGGAAAAAATATCCAGAAAAATAATGAGGACAAGTAAGAGGAGGAAAGAAAACAGCTGGAGCCTCAGGCATGGCGGCAGGCACCTCCTTTTGTGGCTGCTATTCACCTTAACAGGATAACACGCGCGTTTGGGTTGGGGGGCGGCTTGTTCCAGCCCTTCGCCCTGGTGCGGTAAGAGTTCTGCTCCAGGGAGGGAAGGCTATTGCAGAGGGCCCTCAAGGATGGAGAATTTTGCCAGATGCCCTCTTACCAGCTTTGTCCCATCACACCCCTCTTCTGCATCGTAACATCCTCCTTGTCCCTCTCCTTCTTCTGTCCCACCTCGTCCCCACCACAGGCTCCATCTTCTCCCAGTCACTTTCTCCCCCATCACTGCTGCCTGCTCCTCTTACCATCTCCAGTCCAGCCTTCTTCTTCCACCATGGCAACTATAAGTGCAGAGCTCTCTCTCCCACCTCAAACCCCAACTACTCTTTCCACTCCAGCCTCCTCTATCTCATTTCCTACTTGTAACTTGCTCCTTCTAATTTGCACCCACCTCTTTCCTTCCCTGGAAGCTTCGGGAGCTCCTCAGAGCAAATGGGTCACAGCCAGCTTCATAACTCTCTCCTTTCTACCCCCAGCTGTAGGGATACCCTGGATCTTTCTCTTTTCCAGAGGTGCTGTGTCCTAAATCCAGCCAGGACAGCAGTACTGGGTTCCTCTCACCACTGCAGACATCTCCTCCTCCTTGTCACTCCTCCACTTACTGTCTCCAAAGGACCCCCTTGTGCTGCACTATTCTGTTCCCTCCTCCAGCACAAAATCCCAGGACATCTCACATTTCTTCTCATTTTCCTTTCTTCAGACCCCGATCTCTCCCAGTTTGCCCTACACCAGGTGAACTTCCCAACTGTTCCTCCCCTTCCCTTTACCTTCAACCGCTCTCAGGCTCACACTTACCCTCTCTCCTTGATTTTCTTCCAAATTATTTGCCCCCTCAGTACAAGCATACCCTAATTTATACTGCTTGCCCTTCCCAGCTCCCACCCATCCCCAGTTGCTTCTCATCAAAAAACTCATCAAACATGCTTTTGGCAATTGTTGCCCCAGCTCCTCTTCTTCCCTCCTCTCTCCAGTTTGTCTTCTGCCATTTGCCCTTCTTCTCCTTACACGGAGTATTTCAATCCCATTAAACCAACATTTCCCCAAACAAAGAGGGCCAGTATTCAGGTGGAAAATGTCTTTTAAAAATAAATGTCTTCTACTCTTCAGATGAATACGTATTACCAAATTGTTTCCCAGCTACTCTGTTTATGTAACCTTGAAGCTATTTTGTACATCCTTTAGTTTTGACAGCTTAAGATTTGTTATGAACTAATATTTTAAAATCAAAATAACTCAGAGGTACAAGAGATCGTTAAAGATCGCCCAGACAATCTGTGCAGGGAGTAACACCGAGAAGCAAAATTTATTCATTTATTTTTTTAAAGGAAAGGCTTTTCCTGGGTTACCTTGTCTTCAACTCAGGAGATGTTTGAGTAAAGTAAACCCACTCCCTTTCCAATTTGATGGCCTTTAGGAAGTTGAAAACATACACATGGATACACACTTATTGTCTTTCTAACTGGCATTTCTCTGTGAATAAAGGGCTTTCAGCCAAAACTAACCAGATAAAATCTTTCAGGAACTTTTACAATGTCACATACTTGTGCAAATTGCCAGTGTGTTTATAGCAACAGACACCACAACAGACCTCTCCGCTTTCAGTTAGGCCAGGCAGATCAGGCAACCTCCTCTGTCTGTTTATGTGCGCGTATTTACATGTGGCATCGTGCAAGAGATTACCCTGCCAAAGCACGTAGGTGCTCGGGAGGGGTGGGGAAATCACTGCTCTCCACTGATCCTTCTGCCCTTACAACCCCCAATGGACCACGGACACATCTCCAGGAACCCACCGGGCTGTGCAAGCGGACGGAGCCCGGCACGGTGGTCAAAACAAATCAAAGAGAATCATTTCGGGTCCTTTTGTAGCAAGACCTTGAGCTGCTTCACCAATTCCTCCCTATTTGTATGAAGGAGATTAAACAATACTTAATGACCTCGCTGAAGGTGCTGTGAACTGTCAAAGACCTGGAAGTCCTGGAGTGTAAGTTCCAATGTGAGAAGGAAATATTATTATGCGTGACTGTGTGTAACCATCTTGGTGAGAAGTTGCCTAATGCTGGATATGTAGAAACAAGTTGTGTTAAGGTAAAGGGGGAAAAAAATATTATTCTGGAATGCAAATGTTTCTACCAAAATAAGTATTCCAGAATAGCTAATCTGATAAATACGCAAAAGCAGATGATTTCTGTGTACTGGAAGTACATTAAACTGGAGTTTAATTATTTTTAGGGATTACTTCTAGGCATATTGTTGGCTGTTTTGCCATTATCCAAACCGTGCCTAAAATGGTGGGCTTCCATCTACCTGGGCCAGACAGAAATATAACATCAGTTAGGATAAAAGGGAAGGGATTAATCTGATCTCTCATTCAGAGAAAAATGGGCTGGAAGGATAAGGCCAAAACATCTTTAATCCCACCAACAGTGGGATTTTTACCAAATATATTACAGAATCACAGAATCACTAAGG
>NW_010533663.1:0-8450 GCF_000687285.1 Phaethon lepturus
CCGCCCCTCGCCGGCGCCGGGGAATGCCCGGGGGCGTTGAGCACGAAGCCCCGGGCGTGATCGCTGCACGGCTGCAGGCCCGCCGGTGGTACACGAGCCCGGATGGACGCGCCCCGCGCGGGCATGCCTCTGTAATCAACAGTACCGAAGTCACCGATTCTCCGTGGAGAGACGCTGCTCCGCTCTGGCATGTGCACGGCGTTCAGCTAACGCCATTTCCAGCAGACTGCCAGCATCCAACAGGTTCCTCATTTGTGTGTAGGGCAGGAATAGCAGATCCGGCTCCTTGAATTCAGTACTCTGCAGTTGCGTCTGTTAGAGGAGACTAGGTAACCCAGGCTCTTTGGCTTGCCTGTTAATGCAAGTCTATGAAACTTCCATGAATGATGTGGAAAAGGTGTATCTCGCACTACAAGAACTGGATGGCTGCCAATGAGACAGTTTTCCTTTAAAAGTATGTACAACCAAGTTGTGGAACTCATTGACACAAGATGTTACAGAGCCTAAAAGTATAAATCAGTTATAAGGGGGATTAGACAAACTGATGCAAGATCCCTTGTTGGTTATGAAGCACAATGTTTGGAAGCAAACACCAGCTCTGGGGGTAGTCCCTAGTGCACTGGCAGAAGGAATAACACCACAGTCTACAAATTGCCAGCTCTATTCCTAAATATTTTTTGTTACAACTGAAGACAAGATAGCATCATCCTTAGCGTGACACAGTGAGCAACACTAGCTTAAATCATTGAAGATTTCTTCAGTAAAGAGGGATCACAGGAAGATACAGTCTGGGCTTCTACCACAAATTACAAAATACCCCACAAACCTAAGACTTCAGCACAACAGATCAAAGGCCACAAAACTACGGCATGCGTAGAAAGAGAGCTGGAAGGGACATCGCTGTGATGCTCTAGCCTGGTAACAACAGAGAGTGCACTATGCAAACTTAGATGTAGCCAATGTGCAAATTTTAGATTATAGGTATGTTTCAGTAGGATTTCCAAAATGCATAGCATCTAGCATACTAAACAGAAGCATTTTAATCCCTTACTGCAAACTACCTCTACTTGATTTTGCTTCACCTTGTGAGGCAAATGGATGATGCTTAGATTCCTACATCACAATCAACATAGGAACAGGTTAAATATTGAGAACTTTAGGAGATTTTCTCCCTGCTGAGTCATCTAAATCATTTCACAATCTGTAGCAAAAGTGGAGATGTATGCAGGCATTGCTGTTATGATGATGAGAGGGTCACTGTTAATCTGGACTGTGCATGTGTCATGAGAAGAAGGTCTCCTGACATTCAGCTAATTCTCTTTCTTCACTAACTTCAGTGGCTTAGGCAAATGGTATTCAGACTTTTTAACCCACATCTTCTTATCCCTTCCAGAAGAGGCAACAGCAAGTCATTTCCAGTCATTGACAGGTTTTTATGCCCTGCATGTTGGATTCAGGATGTCTTTTTTCACTGAGTATTTTTCTTCTTCCAAAGGTCCTTAGGCCACTGTAATCAAGTTTTTTCAATGTTCTGTTAGTAAAGGTAAAGAGCTTGTGTCCTGCGTTGTTGTAGGTCAAAGGCTCCCAGCTGTCCTACACTCAATGGGGTATGTCATCAGGTTATCAGCAGTAAGAAGAGTTGGAATTTCAGTGTCAGAGGACAAGGGGGTGTGCGCAGGTTGTCACACGGAAGGTAATTGAATGAATGAATGAATGAATGAATGAATGAATGAATGAATGAATGAATGGTGCCCCTTACAGAATGTCTTCCAGTAGGGCACCATTGCGCAGCTTGGAGGAACCACCCAGCACCATGGTATTTGTCCCACTCTGTCCCAGGCACAGTCAGAGCCTGAGGACAGCCAGAGCACTGGATGCGCCAACTGATGAGTTTTTTGCTGAGTATGACTTGCCATATTTGGCAGAAGTTTGCCTGTTTCAGGGGAAGTATTTAGTTTAAACAGCTCTTCCCTTGCCACTTGTTTCATTTCTATGATTTCTCCGTAATGATACCAATGTAATTTTTGTGGAGCTGTGTGGTAAACTGGATTAGGGAAGAGATCAGGGCTAAAGGCAGCCTGGTGCGAGCAGGGACAGAGTGGAGAAGGTTATTTTTAAACTGAATCAGCAAGCTAAAATAGTATTGGGAAGAGTAGCTCTAGGAGTGGAGATGGGAATTGGAAATCTAGGAGTTCTAAGAGACCACAACAAAAGCTCAGTGTGTGTGGAACACACAGTTTTAGTTCTACAAAAACTGGGAAGAAGATGAGATACCTGATTCTTAGCTGTGAAACTGAAAAGAATGCTGTGTCCTTCCCTGCCAGTCAACAAAGTGGATGTTAATTTACTTCAGCACTGTAGGGGCTCAGATGTCAGGCAACTGTCTAAGATTCATTGCATCAAACCTAAATGCCCCTCACAAGGCATCCGTGAACATTACGTATTTAATTTCTCTTCTTTTTTTTCTATTTAATCTTTAAAAATTGCATAAACATCATACCTTGAGAGATTATTAGATTTCAAAATTAAATATCAAGAAAATAGGGATTATCCAGATAGACAATTTAACAGTAGTCTTGTCCCCTGTCTACATGTACTGTGAAATTCTTCTTGTTACATGGGCACATTTTTCCCGCAGGTACTTGCTTCACAGGGGAATCCCACTGTAGATAAAAATCATGAAGTACAGTGAAAAAATGTTATAGATAAGACCCTTGCCTCTGTTGTTAATGAAATGGAATCACCAGTACTTTTTGGATATTCCCTAGGAAATGGCCTAGAAGTAAGGCCTCTCCAGGTTAGGTTGAGACTTAGGAATGCAGAAATGGTAGGCCAAATAAATCTGGAAACTTAACTAGTGAAAAATATGGGAATGAGCTCTATATAACAAGTGGACAGCATCCTATCCCTAAAATAAAAGTTGCTGAAGATATGATCCGCCCCACTAAACTAGCCATATCACTGGACTAAAGGCACAGGAAAATTGCTTTTGCAGTAGCCTCATAGTCAAATACTGAGGAGTAACATGAGGCACTAGGTCTCAGGTCACGAAGTTCCCTCTACATGGGCAGAAATCCAAGCACGAGGTTGCAGGAAGAGAATGGACTGTCTGTCATTAAAGCAATCAAATATTTCTAATTGGCTTCCTTCTCAGATGGCAGCATACAGTTCACAATTCAGTTATGCCATAATACTTAAGATATGTTTTCTTTTTTTTCCCTGCATAACAAACTGAGGCACAGGGTCTAAAATACAGAAGTCTCAAGCATTTATAACTGCAACTAAGGGCAGTAGCAGCTGTGATTTGAACATAATGAAATTATGTATAATGCCAAATGGTCTGAGAAAGCATGCCCTGGACATCTCATAAGAGGGCAATCAACACTACAGGATGCTTTTGACAAAAAACTTCCTACATCTAATTTCCCTTGCAAAGAAATGGGTATTATAGAACCCTCCTATCCCCACACTGCTCTTGAGAGGAAACAATGTTAGTGAAGTACCCACATACTACCGTGGTGAGTGTTATAGAAAAAGTCCAAACCAAAATTAATTATTTTGTGCTGAAAGCAGAGATGGAATATTGCAGAGGAAGTATCGCTCTGCACATCAGACAAGAAGAAAATAACATTGAGTAGCCACTCACAACAGGTCCATCAGCCATTCTCACCAGTAAATGAGGCAGAAACACAGCTTTCCCAGTCCTGCCATCCCTGTAATTGAAAATACATTTGGCTGAAGACATCTGAAAGCTGCTTTCTGTCACATCTGTGCAGTCAACCACAAATACAGCACACTGGAGAATCCCTTCTAGAGCCTCTTTTAGCCTCATTTCATAATGAAATTAAACATATGCTATCTGTCTGTCAGCCTTGTTGCTCTTCTGAACCTCTTAGCTAACTTTAACCAAGCTTAAGGGCAGAACAGAGGTCTTAAGATAGTACATTCTTGCAAATTTTGTGAAAATCTGAGGCTCTGGACTCTGGGTACTGCAGCAGTATCCCAAAAAGACATGGGGGAAGCTAGGGCAGCAGGAAAACATCTAAGAAACTGAGCTTTTGCAGTTCTACTGCCCAAAAAACAGTCTGTTGTTGGTTTTACATTTTGAAGATAAAAGAATCCATTCTAATTGTATCCCATTTAATTAACATGAAGCTTTTGTAACTATATTTGCATTTAAGTTACTGCTAGGAAAGGACATAAAGTAAATGTGTGTGCATGTAAAAGTTTAGTACAGAATAGTGTCCCTCGGGGGCGGAGCTGGGGGCAGGGGTTGGTGGAGTTCAGCTGTTGCACATTCTGCATGGCAGTATCCAGAAAAAACGTATGTGCACAGCAGCAGATTAGTCACAGCATATGTAGTCTTTTGCTTGATGAGGATGCTTAAGGAATGCAAAAGGAAGGGAAGAAGAACTCAGGTTATTGAAGAGAGGTGATAAAGGCAGGGGCCCGGAGATATTAAGAACAAGTATCCTGGAAACAAAGCATCTTTAACTCTGCTGTTTTGGCACTAACTTGTTTGTCCTCAGTAGTGAGGGACCCTCCCCAAAACCTAGTATCAGTTATTAGTACAGCAAAAAGCAGATGACATTTTCAATTAAGTATTTTCATAAGATACATTACTAAAACCCAGCCTCCTGACAATCTACAATGCTGTTAGTCTCTGATGATCCAGTTTGCTATAAGTACGGCAATATCAGAACTCAAAAGACTGACCAAACTTTCAGCCAGTAATAATGTGAATTTTTAAATAAACTTTTTTTCTCCTACAATGTCTTAGATTCTAGTATAACAAAGGAAAACATGACCCTTTTTCAAAGAAATAAAGAAACTAACCAACAAGCATGGATTAAAAGTATTTCAGTTACTGTGAATTTTGAATTTCCATTTCATTGAGATTGTCTGCAGTATCAGCCAGACCTTGTTTGGAGCATAGTTCATCTCTCATCCACTTTGTAAAGAAAAAAGAAAATCTCTTACAAGGGGCTGCTCAGATATGTAAAGTAGTAAGAAAAGGTGGTTTATACTCCTATGATTTATCATAAGTGAACCGGTAATGCTAGATAACACAGTGTGGCTACATTTCAATGGGAAATCCATTTATAAGGGTGAGGGCAAGTGGCCGCTGTAGAGTCCAGTGACTAACTCCCCCCACTGGTGAGCAATGACCTTTCCATACTTAGGCAGGTAATACTGTATCCACATAGGGGGTACGGAGATTGTTTTTCCCTTTAACTACCAGGTATTCAATGTCGGTTTCACAAGCTGCCACTTAAAAAAACGAAAACAAGTCAAACAAAAAACCCCAAAACAAAAACAAAACCAAAAAAACCCACAAATCCCACCCCCAACAAACCAGCACTGCTGTCTCCAATTAATAAATGTTCTGAACATACAGTGGCAAATGGGAACTGTGGCTGAGGATAAGCTCTATGTGAAAAGAATGGCTTATATTTCAGTAGAACAACCTGGTCCTCATTTCCTTCTTTTCTTGACAATGACACCGATGAACAGAAATTTTATTACTTGAAAAACTGGTTTCTATCAGTTCTCACCACTAGAGAAGTGCTGATGGAAAGGACAGCAGTTTATCCCTCCAGTACTTCACAGATTAATTCAGATCATACACAACTGCTTCTTATCCTCCTACCTATTTATTCTATAAAGGCAAGAAAGAATCACTAATGACTACAAAACACATGTCTTCCTCTCATCTTTGATAGTCACAAAAGCATCATCGGGCTTTTATATGCAGTAGAAAGGTTATGATCATATGTAGGTAAATGAACAGGCACAATGTCCTGGGAGGACTGTCACCCAACAAAGAGGACCAAGTAACAAGTCAGTAAGGGAAACACACCAGTAAAGTGTTGAGCTACCAGGAGTACTAAATAAGATGCTGAAAGAGCTGAGCACCAACATAATGAACGTAAAAAGGATTATATACAAGTGGATACATCTTCAAGTTAAGTCGACAATAATCAGGGTTCCAGGCTGCTGCTATAATTATGACAAAGTAAACAATTTGCAAGGGCAGCCCAGTTATCTCATTTAAAACAATAGTTAATCTTGTAGTGTTGAGAGCATTTCCTGAAAGCTGGGCCATTTTATTAGTTTCCATGGCAATGCTGTGATGATACAGGAGACATGCAATTCTGTAAGGAAATTCAGTGATTTCAAGTTAGAAGACTTGAAGTTTCTCCAGGATAGTGGGCTGGAGTGAGATGGTATTCTGACTCTGAACAATGGGAATTGACTATGTTTGATAAGTAACTGGTTTAATGATTTAAGAAAATTTATTCTTGATGCAATTTTATGAAGTATCCACATACTCTGTTGAGTCAGTAAGGTCAATTACTCTCTCAGTCACACCAAGGAACATAAGGTGCAATCTGAAAGAAGTGAGTGTAGCGGCAGCATAAATAAGAAAAACTAAACTAAAACAAAATCCAGACTTTTGATTCATACCAAGAACTACCTTAGTCTTGATTTACTACTAAGTAATCTAATCCATGATATTATAGTTCTAGTCAATACTGTGTAAACATAACCATGTTTAGAAATGCAAATCTCATTAAATCTAACCATCACACTTGTCACAATATTCATTTAAACAATAAAAAGCCTTACTTCGCAGAATTGCAAGGTAAGGAAAAGGTCCCTAGAAAAGAACAAGTAGTCAAGTCATTCAAGGCATACTGAAGTCATATTTAACAGACCACCAAGGGGCATTTTAGTTCTATGGCCTGAGGAACTGCCGAGTCTAGGAAGCTCAACCTACTCAGCTTGTTCAAGTAAAACTAAAGTAGTAATCTGATCATGGTCCCATGGATTGTCTGTCCAGATAGAAAATTTCTATCTGGAAGTACAGGAAAAGCAGCCAAATGAATTTGTCTAAAAACTAAAGCTTTATAAATTCAAGCTGCACATAGGGTCCATTTTAAACAAGGCAACAGGTTACTACTGCAGCTTACCTAGCAATTATTGTAATTTTTAATCACTTGAGTTTATTAATAAACAAGCAAGACGATACTTTCTCTTAGTTCAAGCCATTATAAGAATCTTTTTTATGAAACTATATGTACCTGTATAATAAGAAACAGGAAATTCCTTCTGGCCTCTTTCTGTGAGTTCTTCCACTAATGTTGAAACAATCAGAATTTAATCCTGTTATTTCTATTAACTTTCTATTCTCCTATTTACTGCATTTCCTTGTTAAACAGACATATGTCACCAAAGCATTTTATGGTATTTGAGACAAGGCAAGGAATTAGAGAAAGAACAACTGTATAGAAATCTTAGTTCCTTATGTTAATAGTTACTTTTAGTCAACCAAACTGAAAGACTCATTAAAACACACTATTTAACTGAGATGTATTTTCCATAAAAGTGCTTGACATACCCCTGTGAAGCAGAAGAACGTAAGCAGTGAAAAACAGTTCTGTAATCTCACGGAGTAGTGGAGTAAAATTAAAACTTTATTTACATATGAACAGATTACAACCAGTGGCCAAAAGAAGGCTGGAAAGGCTACAGCATTAAATATTTTATACTGCAGTCAATAATGTTTTGCAACTCATGAAAAACTGCTTTTAAGCACACAATTCTGAGTTGCTCTGGGGTTAAAGAGCCCAGGCGTGACCATCCCACAGGCAGGCCTGTGGGTGGGTGGGAGTGCTATCCAGCTCACTGCAGTGCTGCCTGCCCTGGCTCTCCTGATAAAAGTGGAGAGGGGAGATCTTCCCTTTGCTCTTTACACTTACCACAGAATTTGAGGGCTTCCTCTAATGGAGGTATGCTGCTCTGTGTTCACATAATCCCTGTGTTATAATGCAGTGTTTGAGTACTGGGGAGAAAGTCTGTGAGAAGGAGCTTTAGGCCTGGTAAGAACCTGGGTCAGTAAACGCAGATTTATATTATTATGCACACAAAATTTCAATCCTGCTCCTAAAGTGATCAAATTCTCCCTTAAAAGGGATTGCCTTCACTACTGTGATTATTGAGGAACATTACTGCTCTGACACTTAGAAACAGTTGTGTAAGTGCCAGCTTGCACCTATCAGTAACCCATGAGATGCATTCGTTTTATACGAACAAAGTCTGTTAAAGAATCATCTCCTTCCTCCCCCAGTTAAGAACAGTAATATCTCACTTCTGCATTAGACTTCAAACAGTAATTCTGAAACACATTTAATTGGAAAAATCAGGCTGTGCACAATGATTGCAAACAGGCATGCTAATTCCTCAATTATTGCTCCAAAGCACTTGGGGAAGGATTGAGAATGTGGGCACATCAGCATGTTACCATGAAGTAACTGTGGGCATGAGGTCGCTTCACATTAACTAGAGGATGGAAATATATACACAGTTACCTCAAACACTTCCAGGTTGTAAGTTCACATGCCAGCTTGATGATAATGATTCATTTGTTTGCCCATGCTTAAGACACT
>NW_010533663.1:8481-16721 GCF_000687285.1 Phaethon lepturus
TCCAGATGAGACACAAGAGAAACTGAAAAAAACATCACTGACTAATCAAGAAGAAACATGCCAATACACCCAGATTAAAATGGAAGAATTATGATAAACCATTACATTCTAAACATCACCAAAATAAGAAAGTCTGAATAGTACCAGCAGATTTGTTGATAAGTCCTGTATAAAAATTAGTCAGAGTATTCTAAGTATTCTTTATAATGGTTTATGAGTGTTATAAATGTTTGTTTTAACTGAGACTAGCAATTTCCCTTTGAAGCCAATTTGTGTTCAGATACAGTTCTATGTATATCTGTTCCACCTAAAGGAAGGAGTGTCTGTCTTTTGCTTCAATCAAACTGGTAAACTGAAGTGAAGGAAAAAGGGTCCCATTGCATAATTGTGAACTACTTGACTCAACATCTTCCTCCTACATTACAGATACTTATTTAGCATTTACCTTGGAATTCTGGGCTGTTATGACAGTTGAGTTTAAGAAGCAGGTAGTGTGTCAGAAGTCCCCTTGTGTAGATTAAAGAACATCACAGGCGGATTCAGGACATACCTTCATTGCACGGTGCAGTGTGGTGACATCTACGCTAGTTTTAAATGGGTATCAGAAGTCACCTCATACCAGAGAGTTCTTCACAATGAGAATGAGGTTTTGATGGACAGAGAGTTTTTCATTAAAGCATTTCTTAAACCAAACTTGAGATTCTTCTTTTCACAGCAAACTGTATCCAAGAAGTCCTCACAGCAAATCAAGTGTCCATAGGAAAGATAAGGAGGGCTGTTTCTCTCATTCACACCCCCACATCTGCCTTTTCAGATGATTTCAGTAACTGTCCACATTCCCTCCATGTTTTAACATCATGCTCTGCAGAGGCCAATACTACTTCAGCTTTTTTCATAAGCAAATGAAACTGCCGTACCTCCTAATAAGCAAGAGAAACAAGAGCTGTCCTTTCTCCAGTAAATCCAAGGCCATGTATACACCTGCCCTTTTTCATCACCACGTAAAATTGTTATTCTATGCCTCTGGAGACATGATTTCACAGCACAGAAAAAGACTTAGGACTAACTGAAAGCTGTACTCAAACCTATCTGAGGGCTTGACAAGCTTCCATTCCTGAAGCAGGATCAACAGTTTCATCTTCTGATACATGGAGATGTACCCCCAGCACTCCTTAGGTCATTTCTGATGTTGCACTTCAGGAGACGTCGGGCTGCACAGAGCCAGAGCAACCAGTAGGTGACATCCTAGACTCAAAAAGCCAGGCGAGTTTCTTTGCCTTTTGTCGAAACACCCCAATTATGTTTAAAACATGCCAAAATATCTCCAGAAACATTAGTTTGAATTAAAGATGTCTCCCATAGCCTTTCATTTTCCTGCAGTCGAACTTTACTATTGCAATTTGGAAGAGAAAGCCAACTGTAGTGGACAAAATGGTTTTATATTTATAAAAAACACGTTTTCATCATTATCATCCATTATTCTAAATTAAAGTAATAAAGTATTGTAACTTGTCAGCTCAATTAAAGACCAAAAAGCAAAATCAGTGGAGATTTATGTTAAGTGCCATGCAGCTGTGGCTTTGCCTCTTGCTATTTAAAGTTTGGAAACACAATTTATCCAGCACTGAAGCAATCCAAATTAACCAACAGACTAGCCATGACAACCTAATTATAAAAATTATTTGTGAACAAAATTCCCTGTTAATGTTTTAAAAGTTAAGGTTTCCAATGTCTCAAACAATGTGTAGTCTTTTAAATCTGTATGAAGGGGAAACATTCTGATTTGGGAACTCTTCAGTCTCTCTGAACATGTAATCATCAACTGAAGGGGAAAGGTAATAATGAATGAGGCCTGTAAAACTGAAATATGTTAATTTGCACTAAAAATACCCTTATTTAGATAACTGCAGCCTGAGAGTTATCATTAAAGTGCTAACAGAGAAAATAAATGAGGCTACCAGAAAGGAAGCATAATAGACTCCTCCCTCTGTGAATACCAGCTGTTATCCTGTGCCCTCAGAGCATTCAGCAAATCAAAAATGTATGAGGCAAGAGACAGAAAATTCTGACAATACCCCTCACGTTTTGGGTTATGCGGAACCTATGTTGAGACAGAACTGACTCCTAACTTGACATTTCCTGACAACTTTCCTCTGCCTCTTTTCACACAGGGTCTCTTATGACAGCTGGAAGCAGGCTTCTGCATACAAAAGGCAGAATTAGGTGAAGGCACCCAAACAGAAGAATATAAGGAAATAATTTCAAAATTATAAAACAAGAAAGTTGCAAGGACTCTCAGGGGCTCTGAACTTCTAAAGGAATTTCAAAGCCTAGGGAATGACTAAGACATAAGAGAAGGCATTTCCTTTCAAAAGCTGGCACTGCTCCAGAGAAGAGCTAGTTTCTGCCAATAGGAAGTAGCCATCAAGTTTTCCTAAGCACAGTTGTTTACCTCCCAGAGTATTTTCCAAGAAGAAGTTCCAGTTCTGAACCAGGATGTGCAAACAGAAAAAATTACTGGAACAGGAGCTTTTAAGCATGTGAGATTTCACCAGTTGGCTGTTTTCCTCAGAGAGCTTGCTCAACTTGTTAAATACTTACACAGAATCCAGAACACAGGCTGTCAGTTCACTGGGATAGCACAATAGCAAGCTCAGTCTCTCCTGTATTGCCCAAGCACATTCTGCAACATCACCCCCAATGATACACTTGCTACATCATGTCAACTAAGTGTAGTACCTTTACCTTTTTTCTTTCACTTGTGACTACCACCACCAATGTATCACCATGCATCAATGTACAAAGGTGGACACGACACCTCTCAAGTAACGTCACATCTAAAGATAGAACTGACAGTGCACAACTCTATCCTCTAATTTAGCCAAGACCTTAATCACATTTGGAAATTATGTTAAAACGTGGCATCTTCCAGAATCTCCAAATCCTGCATAATATGCACAACTCTCTGGTCCACATTTTCCTGCCAGCACTGTGGAGAGAACTTTGCAGGGGAACACCGTTCTTGGGACCAAGCTAGAAAGGTAATAGCCAAAGAACCTAAGTAGGACTACAGCATGGAAATAGGTATTACAATCAGACAAACCACAGCCAAGGACCAGAGATGCCAACAGCTAGATCTTTTAAAGGGAAAGGGAATCCATGCAATGAAGCAGAGTCAAGGATAGAGGAATGATGTGGGAACAGGATGGGCTCAACATTAAGCAAGTTGGTTGGAAACAGAAGCCAAAACAACAAACCAAAGCCCCAAAGTAAGACATCGAGCAACCACAACCTCCCCTTGACCTGTGGGACTCCTTCACGTATCAGCTAGCTGGGGTACCCACCAAACAGATTCCTTGACCTAGCTAGCTGATCCAATGCTGTTTGATTCCCAGGTGGAGTCTCTCAGAGACTGGCAGATGACATAAATCCTCCCAAGGGCATCCAGTCACTATGTATACAGATCTGTTTACATGACCAATGTTTGCAAAGTTTTCCAGTCAAGTTTCATTTTTACAGAACTAGTAGTACAGAGTTGCTGGGAAGCAAGCCTTTCCCATTTACTGTGGTGTGGATATCTTATAGTCTTTTAAATTCCCATGAGTGGTGTGGCTCCAGTCTCTGAAGGTGCAAGAGAAATTTGGTTCTTCACCTGACAGAACAAATCAAATCAGAGATCTTTATCTCAAAATACTGAAATATCCTTGTAAACAGGCAGGCTTTCCCTTTATAATCAGCATCCTGCGACAGTGGGAGGGGGAGATCAACTTTCAGATGAGAGTGGGGATTAGCAGGTGCCTCTACACTGAGACCTCTGCTCTTTAATAAGCATGTCAGTTTTCTGGAAAAAGTAGGAAATTGGCAAAAAGTTGCAACTGCTACAAAATTATACATTATTAATTTCTGGTTAATTTCTGGTCTTGCCTGAGACCAGAGAATTCTTAAGTTTCAGAGGAGTCTAACAAAATGAAGCAAATGGGAATTACAATTCAAGTGAAATTCAGGGAAAAGAAGATACTATGAAGATGCAAGGAACATTCTGAGCTCTTTATATAGGTTGCTTGATCTTAAATTTACTGTTACCACTCCAAAAAGAGACAATATATCATTACAACCTGTTAAGAAAAATCTGCCATCTTGTATTCTGTAATATTAAACACAATAATTACACACACAAAATGTTAGAAGCCGTGAGGCATGAGATGATTTCGCTGCCAAAAAATCTGTGATGCAGAAAGGTTACTATGGGAGAGGGCAACAATGAAGATTCATATATTTTAAAAATTAAGTTAATCAGTTGCTATACATGCATCTCAACTGGTCTTTGAGAAGTGTGCTTCCTACCTGTCTTTTTTATGAGGTACTGCAGGAAATTTATTGCTCCTAAGCTACCACTAAACCTGGAATAGGGCACAACCTCTTTGAATGTAGGCAAAGCTACTAAACTGCATAGAGGAGCTCCAAGGTGAGTTTCAGTGCCTATGGCTGCTGGGAACTCCAATGACAGTGAAACAAGACCCTCTTTTCCTGAATAAAAAGGCCTTATAAAAGGCCCAACTTTTAGCCAGCTTTCAGAATATCTTCATTCCAGAAACACTAAGAGCATTGTCCAAGTTAACTCAGACTTCTCTTGTGAATCAGAAGCAAGGCTTCATCAACTATGGTGATGGGAGAACTAATTCTGCTGGGATGGGGAGACAGAGAAGCCTACTAAGAGGGCATGTGATCTCTGTCACAAGATATGCTGCCCTAGTCAACTGATGCTGCCTTAGTAGCTAGGACACCACTGTGAGGAAAATACAGACAGAACTCCAGCATGAAGTTCTGAAGGCATTAGAAGAAGAGTTTTAACAGGAGGCATTCAAGGTACAAGTGTGATGGGATCTCTCCCTCACCACAAAATCAGCTAGGTCAGAGGACTGGGACATAAAGATCAAAGTAAGAATCTCCAGCCTATGCCTGTGGCCCACCAAACAGATATAAGATGGAGCTGAGGCAGACCTACCCACTGTCCTTCTAATTCTGAGTAGTAACAGGTACTAGTAACGTATGTGGGTGGAACACGAGAACAAAGAATTGGAATGCAAGGTAATACGTTTGTAAGATGCTTGCAGGAGAGACAGAGTTGAAAGTTGGACTTACCGGTCTTTTCCACACTTTTCTGCGGATATACTGGAAACAATCATAGAGGCCAATGAAGCAGAGTCTCAGAGAAGGGATGATAGCTGAGCAAAAAATCACGTTTTTGCAGGGCCTGCTTGCAGCAATGTTAAGAGAATGCAAACCCAACATCACTTCCTACAGCATGTGGATAGGTTAGCAGCTCCATGGGGTAGGCACAGGACACAGATTCTGCACAATTCCTCATCCTATAGGAGATTCACCTTTTTGCTGAAGAAAAGTGATGTCATTGTTCATCCTAGGCTTGCCAGACTGCTGAAAAGTGCTATATCCTTTATCATGTTGCCTGTAAATTGTCCCCACTCACTACAACAATTAAGAGCAACCCTTCCACTCAGAGCAAGAGCAGCATGAATCCCATGCATGTTTCAAAAAAGCCTGAACTGTTAAGACTAGAAGGAAGTGTTGCCAGTACCCCAGAGAACTGAATAATGTGGCTGAAGTGAAACTCTTCCCCTGCTCCAGCTGATGATGAACTCTAACTTAGTTAGAACTCAGTACTAACCAGTACTCAGGTTAGTAGAGTCTCTTATAGAATGGTAACGGTTACTTTCCACCTTAAGACTGAGAGCACTAGAATTTTGAGATGCACTCCTGAATCCCAATGTGTAATGATGAAATTTCAGAGTAAGTAAAATGAACACAAAGTTAATTACAAACATTACAAGTTTAGAATAACCTCATTTTAGGCTGCAGAACAGTTTCCTTTCTCATTTAATGAGCTATTGATACAGGTCTGGGAATACTCCAGCTGTTGATACAAGCTTGGGGAACAGGGCCACTTTCCAAGTGTTTACAGACGCACGTTGGGCAAACAAGCTCTTTCTCAGACTATGCTTGTTAGTTAAACTACCTTTTCTCTATGCCCTCTTCTTCCATTTTCTTTCCCTCCTGTATTCACCCTTTTTTCATACGTAGGTAACATTCAACTCATATTTCTTTCTCTACTTCTGATATTACACAAGGGCAAAGCCTCCCCACCTTCGTTAAACAAAACTATTTGCCTTGGTGCATTGGCCACCTGGAACATATAACATAAAGCTATGTTAGCAGGAACTAATGTTGTTTCTGACAGGACAGCCAACAGTATCCTCATTGACATATCCTTTAGATACCTGGTGGCGCTGAACTAAACGGCAGAGTGAGAAGCATTCTTGAGTAACTAGAGCACCGTCACGTGGATCACAGGCTTGAATCCAATGACTGAAAAAAAGTACAAAAACTGGAATGTGTAAACAGTGAGTTAAAAAGTGTAAATCAGAATTAAACTTGAAGTCTTTTAATTAAAGCTTTCTGAAAGGGTGTCTCAGTGCAAGACCAGTTTTATAAATGTTTCTTTGACACTCTTTTACCCAGTGATTTAACCATATATTTAATAAAAGACTTTACATATCCTAATGGTAGCAACATAACATTTGTGAGCCTAAATGTATTCTCAGTAACTACATCACAGCTAGTCTTAGCAATGCTACTAAAATTATTCAACAGGACTAGATTGCAGGGTCTCATGCCTTTCTTTTGCCAGCTATTACTACCAACACTAAACATGTTAATGGATGCCATTATGATATTCAGTGAGAGTGGACACCACCAGTGCCAAGGGCAGCTTCCAGTTTTGTGCCTGGTCACATACCACTGTGAAGTGGCTCATGTACCACTACTAGTATATATGTCTCTGCATTTCTGAGGTTTATTAATGATCACAGTTGTTTGTTGTGAAAGGAAACCATAAAAAATTAAATAGGAAAATTAAATCACATACAGACAGAAAGTTAGGATTTTTCTTCAGCCATAATGTTAAGAAATCTGGATATCTGTATGATAAATCACATCATGGCTAGTCTCAGCAGTATAGCTATTAATATCACAAAGCAGCGCAAGCAGGGGCAGCCTGTTCCACATGTTTGTTTGTTGTAAAAAAGGGCAACTTACTTGAAATGGATGTCTGAATTCAGAAAAAGGTATTAATACTGGACCTGCATTTTGTTAGAAAACAGTAAAGTTTTCAGTTGGGAATTAGAATTACAGAAGAAACATGAGTCCAAACCCAAAAGAAACATACTAAGGACAAGGAGATAGTTTTCAGTGACGGGTACCTGAGGGGCTTAGCAGGACCAGAACAAACAACTTTTTTGCACTCAGACTAAAAGGCTTATCGAAAAGTCGCCATATTTTTCACAAAGGTGTGCAAGTAGAAAGGTGAACTCTCAGCCTTAACTAAATGTCATGCTGCGGTAAGGAAAGAACAAACACAAGCTTACAAATGCAGAGTTTGTTCTTTGTATCATGAAAGCCTGGCAGAACTCCAATACTGGAGAAATGCCAAACCAGCACACCAGGGCCTTTGAACTTTTAAAGCTCATGTTTTTCCTTTACTGTTTAACATCTTAACTATATATTCAATGTACAAATGGATTTCAGAAATAAACGTAAGCAGCCAAAGTTTCCACATTTCGTAACTACTCAGGTCGTGGGCAACTGCCACGAGCGAAGCATGGAAAGCTTTGGGCACCAAGCTAAGGTCAACTTTCAAAACAAAGCCAGTGCCCTAGGCGGTTGTGTATCGCTGCTTGCATGTTGCTGAACAGCTGCATTCCCACGTGCACAGTATTTCAAGGCTTTCTACTGACAAAACTTATACTTATCTGGGCCCAAGATATCTCAGATCGACACTAATCCATCATCGTACAGTAATATCCTTTGCCTGAGAACAGCACAAGCGCATGTTTCAGTTACCACACAGCGGTGCTACTTCCGAGAAACAGGCTGGATTCAAAGGACAACCTGCAGTTTTTCTGCGTGGTCTCTCCCAACTTCTAGTCATCAATCACTAACGTCCCTGCTTGCTTTTTGTCCTTTTTAGCCCATTCTCAGCCCGTTCTCATGGCATTTGGAGTTTTATGAGCTCCATTCTTGGCACTTGTGTTTCCACGAAAGTTGTCCCTTTGCCTCGGATTCTGCTCGTGTCCGCTTTGGAACAGATCGCCTCAGGGAAGGTGGCCACAAAAAGCCTTTAACCGCATCACCACTGACCCTGCGTGGTCCCTCCTCGAGACACT
>NW_010533664.1:0-17800 GCF_000687285.1 Phaethon lepturus
TGTATATATATATGTAAAATTATAATTTTATATATATAAAAATATATACATATATATGTACGTGTGTGTAAATAAATAACACAACAAGCAGGGAAAACTGTGTAAGAATGGTCTGGCTTTCACACAACCAAAGGCAATGGGACCCTTTAAAATGAAATCACCTGCTTCGGTAGTTTCATGTCTGGATGCCTTTACCTCCCCATGATGCATGAAGTGGGAATGGTTGTTGCTTCCTGTCACAAAAACGGATTCACAGGCTTAATTAAGACTGGAAATTTAGTTAAGCTAAAGGACTAATTATAAACGCAGCACAAATCACTCACACCCACACCCTCCCACTGTCTTTCCCACCAGCTAAACTGTCCATTCCAGCACAAACTGCTTTTGAAGCTGACACAAATCTGACACTCAGCAAAACACAGTAGTAAGGCTGCTTGTTCACCACGGTGTCTCACCTACAAAAACAACTTCAGCTTCCCCAGCCCACCCCCTTTTTAGGATTTCTCAAGGTCCGAACAGAAGGAAGAGGTCCACGACCCAGCAGAGTCAATGTGGCAGGGGGAAGGCTCTCCCCACCTGCATCCCACAAGCACAGAAATGATGCCAGAACAGCATCCGCACTGCTCTACACAGAGCAAATCCTATGCCAGGGGAAACTTGAAGAGAGTTAAGCTCCCCATTCCTGTCACTTTCAGTTAGTGCCAGCAATTTTCCATAGTTCTTTTTACTCTTTTATAAAATATGTCTTTTTAATTCCACAGAATCTCATATTCTTCAGTGACCAAAAGATTTTGGATTTCAAGAGTGTTATTTGACTTTCTTGGGTTTTGTTTTGTTTTGTTTTTCTTCTCTCAGTATACCTGAGGAGGTATTTGCTGGCCTCAAAACACTTCTGTTATCCTGACACCTTAGCAGAAGTTAGACACAGCAGAGACCCCCTAAACACCAAGTGAGCAAAGCCCATAAACAGTTGTACAGCATGGGAAGCCCTTACTGAAAAGCAAAGAGCAGAGCTGTGAACATCTGGCATCAGAGGCAGTGCTCTGCACACTCCGCATTTATATTGCATTGTGCACAGCGGTGATTGCTTAACACCCTCCAGAGCCTCCTGCCAAGTAAACACCCAAGAGCAGTAAGGGGCTTTTTTGGACCTTTCCAGGCTGGCAACCCCCGTGCAAAGGACCCCTGTTAGAGACAGCTTTTCATCCAGTGACCCTTCTTCCCCTGCCCACTAGTGGGGTCATTTTACTCTTCTGGTACAAAGTACCTCTGAAGCCTGCTTGGGAATGGAGAGGAGCTGTAAGGGGATGCAAACAACCCTTCCCATTTCAAGGCTCTTTTCCTGCTGCTAGAACAGGAGAGAGAGAGGTGTTACAGCTACAGCTGCCCAAGTCCCCTTCCCCACCTCCCAGTCCCTGGTGCCTTGTGCGATGCTCTCAGCTCATACCGGGGAGCACCGGAGGGGAGCACCCTCCGGGGGGTGCGTGCCGCCGCACAGCCGTCCTTCAGCCAGACCGGACAAACGCCTGTTCAAGCTGGGCATTCAACCCAGCTGCCTTCCGTCTTCCTCTGTGACTGACATACGTTCTGCCTGCAGAGAAAATTACGCAAGCAAGCCTGAGAGAGAAGACAACAACGATTGTTTTTTATATATATATATATATATGTAATATTCATTCAGTTATAAAAAGCACTTGGTTAAATAGCCTGAATCTGAAAAGGGGGAGAGAGGAGGGAATCAGCAGATGTTGTGAGGTTTTTATCATCTTTATTTAATTATTTATTTATTTGAAATATTAACTGAAAGTTGAAATCTCTTATGCATTTTGCCAGAAGCTGAACTTGTTTTATATTTGACATACGTACATGCTTTTGCCATTGGTCTCCAACCCTTGACTTGGGAGGCCTGTAAATAGATGGTTCAAGAATAAATTTTTCTTTTATTGTTGTTCATGCTGCATGAACATTAGTACAATATCAGCCTACGTCTCTGTTGTTCCACATCTGTATAGACACAACAACAAGACACTGCAAGACAAAATCTAATACTCAGAACCTCAGTTGTATGTAGGTACTTCCACTGATTTCTTTGGAAAATAGGTCTTTAATACTTTGGGGGGTTGGCTCTCACAGTGCAGAATTGAATCCAGGCTAATTTTCTAGTGGTTCAGATCTTTTTTATTCCTTTTACTTTGAGACTACAAGCTACAGCTCAGATAAAATTCGGATGAATGCAAGAGAATTGCAAAGCTTGTTCTAATTTCTCAGATGTACCAAACTGAACTTAAAAATGTAATTTGTGCAGCATCTCCTGTAGGCTTTCCACTGAGGCCTAAGTTAACATAAGAACATCTATATTCACCTCAAAGTATTTCTATGGTTTTTATCATGCTCTTTGTTGGACCTAGCTGGTACAGCAGAGTAATGCTAAAAAGTGGGTCAGGTAAGTAAAAGTCTATTTAAAAATTTATAATTTGCAAGTTATAAATAACATTTGTTGACATTTATGAGGAATGTCAGATATCATTACTTAATAATCATTACTTAAATTTAAATGAAAGCCAGAATTGATATGCAAGAAAACACAACTAGGCTGATATTAGAAATTCTATCTTCATATTTGTCTAGAAATTTGGGCAAACTTTTGGTGGGAGAAGCATAAAAAAAAGATTTCTCCAGCTGAGAATAGGACTTTTGTCACAGTGTAGCTCAAGGATCAAGACTGCACTTTCAGTAGATCTTGTATAACCTGAAACATCTCTGCAGAATTTGCAGGTGTAAAGCACAGGGAGGAGGGAACATTTCTTTGCTTCCTTGGAACAACTCTGTGACATGAAAACATCTTCTTTTTAGACTGTTGACTGCCAAATTCACCTGTAGGCTTCTTCTGGGAACTGAATGGATTCTGGGCATCCCACCCACTGCCTCATTCTCCACCCTCCCTCCCATCCTCAGATGACATCAGCACTGAGACACCTGCTCCACGAAGGCTTTTAGATATTAACCAGCTCATAACATACAGTCATCATCATGCAGTTGGGGTCCTCAGGCTCTGCCAGATGGCAACATCAAAGCCATATTGACAATAAAACTCTAAAAGTGAACAGTTACACACCTCCAGAGCTCATACTCATTTCTGGGAGACTTTCAGCCCTGTGATTTAATTTAAATGTGTGCAGCACCCAGGGATTCAGTAGTGAAAGACATCAACCATAAATGACTAGTCCAAAGCTTTCTGTAGTTCTAGTGTCAGACCAGCATCATGATCCAGTGGGTGTTTCATGACCAGGCAGCTGTACACCGGAGCTCCCAATACACAAGCCAATGCTCAAAATGAAGGAGAGAAGTCACAGCATTTAGCTTTCTCGCTGTGCAGGATGCCGTATCAGAGCAGGCAGTTGTTGCCTACAATCTACACAGCTGTGCCCCACATCTAAAAAGAAGAAAAACAAAGTAATCCTGCTTTATTTTTTTTCTGTTGGTTAAAAGGGTCTGTGTGATTCAGAGTGAGGATTACACTGCCTCTGTGCCAGACTATCTCCTTTGTCATGGGATCATGAAGATGTAGCTCCTCTGCAGTAAGAAGTACTGATGGCAATGTATTATTGACGAAAAGCATAGTGCTTGGGGTCAGATGTTGATTCCCATTATGACACAATGCTGTGACAATGTTCTGGTAATACAATGCATTTTGACAGTGTTTTGCTTCGTTGCCCTTTTTAATAAAATAAGGGGGGAAATAGTAATGATAAATCTTCTCAGCCCTAGTAGCTATACCTGGTGGAAGGCTTCTTTAGAAATCAGGGCATGCACAGGCAAATTCAGCAGCCCTTTGTCAATCAGCTGTCCCCCTAGAAAGAGAAAGTAAGGATTTGACTATCCTCCCAGTTTTATGATCTTATCTTTCCAGTAAAATTAAGTTAGACCTCTGGAGGTGAGGACAACAAAAAGCTTGCTGAGTCAGTATTTTGGGTCTTCTTCTCTTTGCCACATATTAGCCTTGTTTTGCAGCTAGGTTCCCACACTCCTGCAGTTTTTGTCCAGTAATCAGAGATTTGGCAGTGTAAATTATTTCCTTCCCAGTCCTGAAGGAAGTACAGAAAAATTTCTTATGCTTTTAGAAAAATCTTGCATATGAATGAAATCCAGCTTCTAACCACCTGGTTTTCTTGTTCATGGTCAAATATACAAGAGAAGGAAAATCAGTGCAGAGATTTTTCATGAGTCACTTAGCAACCAAGTACTGAGCACAGAATCAATTCCATCTGGGACAAAAGATCAGGTGTTGGAGAAAGCACATGGAGAGAAAGATCCTTTCAAAATTGGGGCAGATTGGATTAAAATGGTTGCAGTGTGTTCCTGAGATGAAAGAGGGTATTTTTCCCACTTACTTCTTTTCTTTAAAATTCTGTTAGATTCTCAAATTAGTTCCAGCAGGAAGAACAAGATGCACATCTGAGGAAGAGAGAAGTTTCTATATTGACATGGGATTTTTGTTGGTTGTGATAGCTGGAGAGTTTGGGTCAGGCTTTTTTTCTGAGATGTAGAAAAGCACCTTTTCTTAATCTTGGCATTTTGGGCTCACAAGTGTAGCGACTGCTTGGAGAAAAGAAAAAAAAAAGTGTGGAAGCAGATTTGGTTAGTAAGATGGATAGTAGAGAATAAGAAATGAGAAACATTGTGAGGAAAGGGCACATTCAGAAGGCAAGAGGTCTCTCAGAGATGCTCATGTGAGCTCCAGGAGATACAGGGCTTCTTCATCCATCCCATCCATCATGAGGTGTAGTAGCTTACTAATGTCTCTCCCTACTGAAATTTCTGCAGCAGTAATGCACACAGTATCACATGGAGTATGTCAGTGGCACTGCCCTGAAGAGGGGTGGAATATCAGAGGTTGCTCAATCACATGGAAAGGTTATTTTAAAATGCTGCACATTTACACTTTCTGAATTGCTTTCAAATGGTTACAGCAAGTTGACTCTGGTGCTACCTCTTTGTAAGACCTGGACAAATCAAGCATCAGCTCTGCAAAAAATGAGAGATGATACTTAATTCATAGTGACCCTTTAAATCACCAGACCCTTGTAAAAAAGCTAATGTGTGTGCTCTGATTCAAATGCCCATCAACATTTTTGAAGATCCACATATCTGTTACTCTGCGTTGTGAATCAGGAGGGCAGGCACTAGAAGAAAAGCTACCTTTAATTCAGTTTTAGCAAGATATCCTCATCACCTTTTTTAGGCAATTCTTTTAGTAATTCCTTCCCTTTCATAATCTGAAGGGTCATTTTAATTCATGGTCCCTTTAACTTCAGGTTTTTCCCTGAAGGAAAAGTCTTTTTTTTTTTCTTTTCACATCATTCAGTGCAAAACGAATGGATCTCTTTATACTGAGGTTATACTTTGTCATTGGCACTGCTCTGGTACTGCACACAGCTATACTCTCCATTCCTAACACCCTTCATAAAACTCCTATTGCTGCATTTATTAATACATTTCATTTAGTACTTCCCAAAAAGAGAAGAAAAAGGAGAGAAAAAAAAAAGTATTCAGAGAAATGAATATTAGGGAAAGGGATTTAATTAATATTTTTCAACTTTAATGATACAGAGCCAGTTGAAATTCAGTTAACAACAGGGAATTATTTCTGCCTCACATGATTATCTCCAAATATATCTTTTGTAATCATGATTTCCAGGAATGTCATTATTAAATCCACAGATCTCATCACCATATCTGAGTGACTGAATGTATTACACTGCCAACTTTTAACTACATTTAGCTGTACAATATCCTGCCAACAAATTTATTCAGCTTCTGTAAATATGGTCAAAACCTCACAGACTACTGTGGGTTATAAAACCTGAAGCCACTTATAGGATTACTTGTAGCTTATATCTAGGTTTCTACTACTTCTGACTTCAAAGTTTTGCATGGATTATAGAGAAACGTTGCTTTTAATCACCCTTTTTAAGAGAGATCTCTCCACCATTATCAGACCACTCAGGATTTACCCTAATTATTTTAAAATTTAACTGTTTCCTTTAAATTAGTTTCAAGTAATTCTGCAGTGCCATAATTAACCTGGATTCTTGAAAAGCACATGACATACTCAATGTAGTATGCAGGTTGCAGAAGGTCACTCAGTCTTACAAAATGCAAACTACTTATCTGAGTCTTGAAAATGGAAATCAAAGGAAAGGTTTGCACTGGCTGTCTCAGAG
The DNA here is from genome assembly GCF_000687285.1 of Phaethon lepturus. Lineage (NCBI taxonomy): Eukaryota > Metazoa > Chordata > Aves > Phaethontiformes > Phaethontidae > Phaethon > Phaethon lepturus. The sequence continues at coordinate 6,225 of NW_010533664.1, forward strand.
CATTAATTTAGGTGCAGTATGACATTATAAATATTTGTAGGGTGCCTTAGTTTAAGAAGCATCATTTTTAAATGCCACCTACCCTAGGACTGCTATTCCCTGGGGCAGAAGCAGTACCTTTCTTTGTCTGGCAAAACTTACAGGTGTGTTACCAGCTAAAAATTCTGCTTGGAATACACCCCTTGGCATCCTCAAGTTTTCCACTCTGTAATAGCAAGACTTCCCAAGTGAAGTGAACTTCATGTCTGCCCTTCTACTTTTACCGGGAAGATTAACACCTGTATAGCAGTTCTCTGGGAAACAATCAAAATGCCATAGATGATGCATTTTGGCTGATTTTTCCTCTTTTAAACAAAATCTAGCTGTGTTTCAAAGCCAGCAATTCTTCTGAAATGGTAGGTCTGAACATTAACTTTTCTACTCCTTTTCCTTTTTTTTTCTTCCTTCCCTCTAACTTCATCCACATAAAAGAATTTGACTGCAAAACTGCTTCTCAGCAAAAGCCACCTGCCTGCAAACTTGCCTCTGCTTCTTTACCACATCCCACATGAACTTTATTACCTATCACAACATAACTGCTTGCACATTCAGTAGAGAGAGATCATTCTGTACATATTTCACACCTTTGTACAGCCAGTATTATTTTATATCCAGTAAAGAAAATGTTGGCAGATGATGATTTTAAATGGCAATCCAAATAAACCCCATCAGTTTTTGTTTGATTCTGTATGTGCTCTCCCACACCCCTTCTCCCTGTAAATAAAGAAGGAACGATGTAATGTGGTTCAGACAACTTTAGCCAGTTACTCTGGGCTAGCCCCAGCCAGGGTTTCTTATGTTAAAAACAGATTGACATTGAGTTCAGAGTCCCACCAGCCATTAATTCAAAAGAAATACTTTTTAGGGGAGTGAGGAGCAGAATGTAAGACAATACTTTATTTATGTGACAGAGGCATGATCAAGAGGTCTGAGGCCAGGGTGGATAGCCAGGCTCTCACCGTGGCCAATTCTTGTGCAGCCAAAACTCCTTTGTTTCAATTTCCCAGCCTTTGAAGGCGGTGATAACTTATTCACTGCATCTACCTTTCGGGTTCTCTCTGAGATTAATCAATACCTATAAAGTCCTTTGAAGATCAAAAGAGCCATGAGAAAACTAAGGGCTAGGATAACAAACAGACCTTTTCATATACAGCATTGCAACTGAAGGTATACTCGCTGGACATGGTGGTATTTGTATTTTCCTCCCCAAATCCATTTCAAAGAGCCCAAGCAACCATTATCATATTACAGTGGCACTGAGATCAGTGGCACTACAACAGAGATGATCTTGGCCCAGTGTGTAAATTCCTGAGTAAGTCCTTTGAAACAATGTGAAAATCCTATTCTATCAATGTTATCTTGCCCTCACAGGCACAACCTTAAACCTTAAGTTTTCTGAGCTGGTGTTTTATGATGTCTCCCTGCCTGGCTTTAGAGCAATAATTTATCCATCCTTCTCCTATGGGCGCTGTCTGCGCCACGTGCCTTCCCTGGCTGGGGATCGCAGCATGACTCGTTGTACGTTGCCCCATCATCTAACACGAGCCCAGATGTGTGAATGTCAGGCAGCACTGGACAGGAGGTGGCAATGCAACTGGCAATCACCCGAAACGTATGAATGTAAGCCTGCTTATTGTGCATTTTGAGTGCCCAGGTCTGCAATTTTCGTTACCAATAAATAACAAGCACCAGGTGAGAACTGTCTGGTGCTTGGACTGAGTCATGGTCACAGAGCTGGACATTACATTCAGAATTCTAACAAGGAAGGCCTAAAATGAAGACAAACCCCAAAAAGCACTGCTGGATGGATTCTCAAAGTAGGGTGAAGCCCTCCCTCTGCTCCTGCTCCCGTGACCGGTTGCTGCTCACCACCCACCCTCTGTGCTCCCCACCGCTCCCCGTGCCCACCAGCCCCTTCCTGGCAGCTGCAGCTGCCTCCAGCACCCCCTGGAAAAGTATGTGCAAGGCTGGAACAAAACACAGCCATGTGCTCACAGGAGGCCCTTTGAAAGCTTCTGACGTCTCTTACAAAGCTTTCAAAAGACACCAGCCGCTTTTTCCCCAGAGTCTAAGATTTGCACCTCAGTCGCTACCAGTTACGGTGTCTGCTCACCCCAAGCGCATTGACCAAGACTTGTGTATGCTACTAAAACTACAAACTTTCTCTTTTCCAGAGCAACACCTTTCCACCGTAACAGCTGTGCCTCATGCCCATGTCCTTTCCCTTTCTCTCCACTTTCCTTCCACTGGGGTGAGCCAAGCGCCACTTGTCATATGGGATTTGGGAAGAGAGGGAAAGGGATATTTTCACCAGTAATCCTCTGGCATCAAACCTATAAATGTCATTAACTTTTTGGTTGGTAGAGCAACAGGGCAGCATTCTTAATTCAAGACATTAGCCATACAGTTTAGGTGACAAAACAGTGAGCAAATTGTATTTTGCAGAAGGAATGAGGGGATTAGCCAACTGCTAATGGTGAAATAAATTATAGCTATTATTTTCATATACCAGATTTAACACTGGTAAGGAAGTCCTTCACCAATCAGAGGAAAACTATTTTATTGCAGCATCCTTATGAAAAGAAAAAGGTTTCTTGCTGCAATGAAATTCCTCCTTTCAAAGCCTAACTGAACTGCACATTTCGCTGGCAATGTGAGGAAACTGATCTCTGATTATCCATGACAATAATTTGGCTAATGTTAGCACTTTTAGAAGCCCTCCTGCAAATAGTTTGCCAGCTGCTGACATGCCATTCGCAGTGAGAAAATTAGCCTAATTGCTTTGTCTGCAGCTGACATAATTCCTAGTTAGTATACGTGGTTGTGTGAAATGCGTGTGTAATTTAGACCACGAGGACAACTATGAGCACAAGTTATCTATCTGTCCAGGCTGACATCTGGGGCTCTTGCTCTCTTTGCGTATCGAGTTTGTTAAACTTGAGCCTGTTCTCCTGCCCTAGCAAGTCTCTTGCTGAATTTGATCTAAGAAACCTGAGCTTTTGCCACACCTTAACCCATTTGGCAAAAGATCACACCACCTCAGCAAAGACCCTGCGACATAAATTCTGCACAACATTCACTCCTGATATTGTGGCAAGCTTGGAGGTGACCTTGCTTCCTTTTTAATTTACTCATTGCAGATATGTCATACAAGGTATCAGTATGCAAGCACAGGCAACTGTCCATATGCACTGAGGAACGCAAAGAGCTTTATAACACTTCTTGAATAAAAGTCTGCACTGTAAATAAATCCCTACTTGGCAAAAGAAAGATACAGAGAACAACATGCGCAGTGTCCAATATGTATTATCTTGATGAACAAATAAGCAATTATTGAACACTTTGAAAACATTACAAATGCTTCAAGCGACCCTACCTGACCAGTGAATTTGCTTTCAAGTATTGCAGATTACTAATCATGAAAGGTCCCAATCTCCCGCTAGACCGAGGATCTCTCTGAGAAGAGGTCCTGTCATTTGACATACCGCACACTTTCTCTTTCCTCCGAGCTCTTTACTGAGCCAGTGACTCAGCGTGATGTCAGAGGGCAAACGCTTTTCTGATGAGATTTAAAACTGAGGTCCCGACCTGCTGTCATAATTAAAGATCCTCAAGTGCTTTTTGTAAGTGCAGGTTTGTTTCCTGGCTAAATTACATTTCGAGTAACGACACACTACCGGCTTAAATCACCTCTCTGGCTCAAATAGGACAGAGCTTCCATCCCAGGCAGAGTTTCCATTGGATAGAGCCACCTTTTTTTGCCGTACCACTGGGCCAAACAGCATCAACCAACAGCATTTCACTTCACAGGCTGCAGAATTTCAAACCACCTGGTGCCGGTCCCATTTCACAGCTTGTGTATTGATTAATAAGACACTTCTACTCAGGCCAGACGCTGAAGGGTTAGGGTTGGCAACTGAGGTGATCTAAAGCTGCATGGTCTGCCCGAAGGTTGAGCCAGGCTTTGAATTTCAGGTGACCAGGGAGAAGACCACTTTGTCGTCTTAAAAAACTGGGAAATCGTGTTGTAACACTCACATTAAACTAACTTGGAAGCCTGCAGAGACAATGTAAATGCCGGAATAAGGTCAGATGGTCAGCCCTAACTTCCTGCTACCAGCCACAAACTATTCTGGGAAGTATGAAATGTAGGGTTTAATCTCATGGTCATACTCTGGGATCGCAGAGAGGCCCCCAACAGCGTCACGAGCAGGGTGAAGGTCTGGAGGGCTATTGCACAGACTCACATTGACGTTAACGCAAGAGGCTATCTGTAGCAGGCTCTGCCAACCATGTCAGCCAACTGCTACAAGACACCAGGGTGTTTAGCTCTCTCGTTTGGCACTACAGGGATGCTGGGACTATGAGTGTCTTTCTAGTCTCTTAGCAAGAGGCACATTATAACAGCTCAAGACCACCCCTATCCTGTGCCACCAGCATACCTCTGTTTACCTTAATTCCTGCCCTTTCTCTGTCTGGTATCCTCCCTCTCTTCCCTGCTGATCCTCTGCCCTGCCATAATTTTTCCGCAGTGTCCCTAAGATTTTGTACTTCTGTCCATCCCCTGCTGTCTCCCGCATCTACTTGATTTCTTTTCTCAGCGTTAAGATTTCCTCCAAGAACAATAAAGTCCTCCCAGCATTTTAAAACACAAGGCTATAGTTCCACTTCTATGAAGACATGTCCAGAGACTGACCAGTATAATAAGCATGATCTCCCAGTATAAATAGCAGAGGACAATACTATTGACATGCACAGAGAGGATGGACACTAGAGAGTCACTTGTGCAGAGAGCAGGTCAACCTGCTCCTGGAGGTGGTGTCAAGGACCTCTTCTGGCAGCCCTTACAGTAACTTTACCTGGTATTGCAGATATGAAGGTAACAGCCTTTTCTGTTGAACTCCATGGCCAACGCTGGGGTACATAGGTCAGGTACAGACTCTCCCAGTTGCCTCAGTAATGAATAAAAACTATAAACATCCATCAGTCTATGGGCACGCTTAGATCTAAAGATTAATACCATCTCTTAGCAGCGTTTGCCAGGTAAAAGCTGCAAGTGTGGCCTTGCCGCTCACTTTTTGCTGGCAAAACTGAAGTGGTGACTTGCTAAATAATTTGGTACCTGATGAAATAAATCTAGGAGATGTGTCCTTTCAATGTCACCTTTCTTGTCCATGTTGACTGCTCCTACTATCTTTCCTCATGAAGCCTGGGCAAAATGATGAAGCACAAAAGGAAGACAGAAGAAAACAATAGAATTACTCAATTTGATCCTACTCTTCCCATCCCACAGAATTACTTGATTTGCCAGTAGTCTGGAGAGCATTGAGCCAAAAATCTCTGAAGGAGAGTATCAGAGCAGTCTGCTGTAGAAAACACACAGCTCATATGTAAAAACATCACAGGGTGGTGTGAGGCTTAAGGAGGAGGGAACTGTTGCTGCTTGTGTAAGAGCCGCACCAGATCACCTCATGTAAACAAAGCCAGCAAGGAGTTTCAAAGGCAAATATGCCCTCATTCACCTCATATGGGATGCAGGTATTTTCCACTGAAGCTATGTCTACAGGAGCTTCTCTTATCTGGTGGGAGAGAACTGAGCCCAAATGGTGCAGAATGTGCTCTAACTTTGAGATGCAGCATTTCTTTCATCTTGTCTCAAGTAACATTGCTTTCTGATTTATGTACCATATACTAAATAATTTACAACCAAAGGATCTGCTGGGCTGGCTGGCATTCTCAGTTTTTGTGCCAGGCACATAGCATAGAATATTTGCTTTTCTGTTCTTTTTAATATTCCAAAAAGAAAGGGTTTGGATCCTGTTAAAGAAGTTGTGCAGTTTCTTGCTTGTGCTTTGTTTGGGGTATTTGGGTTTTGTTTTTACTTGTAATTAGGGTAACACAGTTTATATTGCCTTTAATCACAGCACACGCACTCTGTAATTACTCTGTAAATACATGCATATGAATTGTTTATATGTGTGGAGGTGGGAGAGCAAGAAAGTGGATGTAATTATGCATATAGGGAAATGTAATGATTAATTATCTGGAGTACATAATCTTACCAAGAGGCTTGATAAAGTGCAAGCACAACTGTCTCTCCTGTGTGTTAATTACTTACAGAGAGCTTGATCCAGCTGTTTCTACTCATGCAAATTCCCATTCCAGTCTATCTGAAGGGGAGTCCACAGGCTGAAACCTGTGAGTGCTTTCCCTGAGCAAGCAGCTGGCATCCATACATATTCACCCAGAACACGTGAAGCTGTCTTTAGTTTGTGGGGCTTGATCTGCACTTGGAACAATTTAACCCCTCAGCCTCGGGCCAGCAAGAATGAAATAAGAAGTGCCATCATTGCAGCTCCTCAGGTTCGTAGGAGGCAGAAGAAAGTGGCATCCTGCTGAGGAGAATGGTTTCCTGTGCTGCCTAACCCAGAACATCTGAATCAGCACAGCATTTATGAACGGCCTGTGTAATAACCAAGCATGTGAAAGAAATCCTCTTTCTGCACCAATGACAGAGGGGGCAGAGCCAGGTTTTCACACCCTCCGTAACAAGCCTCAAGGAAGCTATCCAAAAAATCCCAGCAGGCAGCACTCTGTGTGGAGAAAAAGTCGGCTTTTTCCTTCCAGAGTTCACCGCATTAGCAAATGGTATCTTGCAAAGATTGCAGCAGAACCTAAGTTTGGAAACTCTCAAGGGAAGTGCCACTGTCTTGAGGAACCAGCCATCACTTCACTCGCTCAGGGCAGCCGCAGCAGCATCTGGCCTCCTCTGCCTGGTGCCGAGATGAGCAGCATGACTGAACACGGTGTGGAGCTGCTCTGCCGCAGCGAAGGAGCGGAGAAGAACACCTAAACTCGCTGGCTAGGATTGTGCCACCTGTGATGGTGCAGTCATACCAGGCTGACGTATATGATTCCTTACTACACATGCAAACTACTACAGAGCTTTTCTTTTTGATTAATTATTTTTAGTGTAAAGGTTTTTCTTTTCCAGTGTTGTGAAAAACAGAACTCCTGAGTCCTCAGATAAGGCTCTCAGGCAGCAATACCTTTTTCCTTCTCATCCTAGCTGTCACCAGAGGCCTCGTTTTGCTACTGTTTGTGGTCACAAGCAAAGCTGGCATGAGGGATCTTTGACGTGAGTAGGGTAAGTAAACCCCAGTTTAGTTCATCACTCTCATAACTCCTGCTTCTAATCGCTGTGGGGCCATTCATGGCCTCTTTCCCCTCCCACCACAGATCTCCAAATTTCCTCTCCAGAGGTACCGGTCCCCATGCACCAGCCGCACAACATTGTAAGCCTGACTTGTCTGCATGCACATGCTTCCTCACACTTCTCTGGCTTTCCTTTCAGTGACTAAGCCCCTCTGTCATTTTTTGTATGAACAGAAGACATCAGAAAGTATGTTTAAAAAGTTACCGTTGATTACTGCAAACCTAGATCTGTGGAAAGGCAAGTGTGAATAACACAGCTTTGACTAACACTCCACGCCTACAGGCTCATCCTAACTTTTCAAGAAAGTGAAAAGACCTGGCAGGAAAAAAAAAAAGTCATGGGACTTGTCTTGCACAAGGACAGACATAAGCATGTGCTTGCTGCACCAAGGACTTGATTCTGCCTTGCTGCCGCACTGCAGCAGTCTGGTTCAGGAAAGAGGATACAGATATTCAGCTTTCTATCACCAGGGTTTTCTATGAAGCTGTCATTTTTTGCTTTGCCTGACTGAATGCACCTCTCATTTTACAGGGAACTTCTTTCACTGGATTGCAGTTACCCCATTTTGTTGTTTATACTACTCCATTTCTCTCTTAAAACATTCCAGATCTTACAGCTCTTGTACCGGGACACAGTGCAATGCTTGTATGTTTAAAAAATATCTTGGCACAAAACCGAGATAGAAAATTTTCTTATTTTTCTTACAAACCTCAGCACAAGTCAATTTCAGTCAAAACTGCTCATCAGACATGAACAGCTCGCAGAGAAGGTAATATGGGAATAGTTTATAAAACAGCGTCAGAGGTTTTGTCAAGTACAGCTGAAGCTACATTAATCCTTATAATTTCATTCAAATTCTGTATGAAGAGGAACACTTCGATGTCTCAGTCAAGCTGTACTGCAATATTTCCCTACCTTTTATCATTTCATATCTCTCTAGTAGCAGATAATAGGTGGGAAGTTATAGTCTAAGACTTCTCCAGTTCATTACATTGAGGCTAATGTCTCTTTTTAAATGTTTCTTCCCTCTTGACAATCTGTCCTGTAAGTCAATGATATGAACATTGGAAAACATCAATAGCTATTAAATATTTGAGAGCAATGCTACTCCCCTTTCTTAACAGTGTTAGAGAAGTCATTTATCCTAATGCTGCTGGTGGCATTCAGAGCAATCTCAATCAATAGGTGGAATCAAACTTCACAGCCCTGATACCTCCACAGCCAGGTAGTCTCAGCTGCAGTGACACCTATCAATCAAAATGGCGTGATCAGGTGACACCTATCAAAATGGCGTGATCAGATGCTCTTTTGCTGAAATCAAGCAAGGCACAACTTCTCTGTGCCCCCACCTCTGAAAAAGAGCTACAGGAACATGTACATCTCTGAAAAACACAGCATCATTGATACCAGACTCACTGTAATGCTCTGAAGTTTGTCTCATCCCTGGCAGCATTGAGAAAAATTACTGTAGAGTTAGTGGTCTGAAGTGAAAGTTGCTGGCACTGTTACCTCACTTATGCTAAGTACATACCTTGACACTTCGAGGAGCTGGACCACAGTGACAACCATATGCAGAGTCTCCAAATACCTATGAAACAGACTATCTAAAAGATAGGACTATAGGACAAGTATAAACTAAATTTTACTTTGCTTTTCTATAAAAGTAATGATGATGATGACGATGATGATGATAATGGGTAATAATTTGTAGTACGTCTGCCATGATTTAAGTTACAGGACTCAAACACAGTACAATCACTCAGGCTTTAGGTGTGAAAGATAGCAGAACTACTTCAGGAACACTTGGAAAATGCACGTAACTTGTACAAACGCGACAAGCTCTTTGAATGGAAATTTAGCAACTTCAGCTTCACCAAGCACTTTCTTCCACACCCAGAAGAATACACTAGCTAAGGATAAGGTGACGGTCTATAGAAGTTGTCACCATATTTTCAAAGTTCCCCTTCCCCAGTCAGAGAGCACAGGCAGCTCACAGTGTAAAAAAGTACTAGATACGAAAGTCTTTCAGGCTTTCTGCCAGAGTGTGCAAAAGTGCATTGCTCAAATCAAAGCATAAGCTTTAATTGTGTGAGTCCAAGTGAAAACTTGTTTAATGAACCATCATTAAAGTTCAAGCTTCTTAAATAATAGGCAGAAACTTGTCTGATTTTAATAACACAGGTAAAAAACACAAAATAATTTCAGTTAAGTTGTCATTAAAGGACGTACTTCACACCCTCAAGGGTGATGTTCAAGGTAAAGTGTTCTTGGTTCCTTACTGTTGTTGCATTAAGAATTAACACCATTTTTTAAAGAAACTTGTACTATTTAATCAATTCTGTACATCCGCCTGATTAACAATAGCTTAATACAGTGCACAATTCAATAAATGTCAGGAGCATTGATAGTACTGCAGAAATATTGAGGAGGTCACAGTAGTCAGAAGCTTACCAGAGACCTCTCGCCTAGAGAGCCAAGCTACATATCTCCCTGGGGAGAAAAGAGAGGAGACCTCTAACATGGAAAACCAGGCTCCTTCGCTGGGCGAAGGGAACACTGGTCAGTCCCATTTTTACAAAAACTGCTCAGCAGGCAGCGACTGCATCATTTTGGGGAGCCACGCCAATCTCCGGAGTAAAACCAATCTTTCCACTGTTACACTGCCCAACTCTGCGCACACCTACTTCTAGTCACAGGTCACCAGTCCATGTGCAAAGGTCAAAAGTAGAGACTTCCCACACCCATAAGGTGGTATTTTACTCATGAATACACTGTTTGGTGATAAGCCAAGAGAAGGGTTTGGAAAATTGACTGGGATCCCAGTGTTCTATTGTCAGAACTAGTCCGATTAATGCCACCCCTTTCGTTGGCCCAGTTTCCTAAACAGGAGTTGAGAGGAAACAAGCGTGCTACCCAGCCGCAACACCAGCATCCTGCAGAAATCTTGCCTCTGCTTTCCTCTAGTTTAAATGCTTACAGAAGGCAACCAAGAACCACATCCAGCCTTATCACATCTCACAGTTCTGAGATTTTCTGTAAAATGTTTCTATAAAATGCTCTCCCCCCACTGATTTCACTGGGGTTACACTGATACGTACTAAGCCACATCCTGGCCATGTGTTCAAAAGAGCAAAGCACAATCATTTTCTGACACATTTTAATATGCTGTATGGTTGTACTGTATTACTGAAATATGATGAATGTAAGCCTTATCCTGGATAAAGCATAAAACATAAACAAATTACAATACAGCAAGAAGGTAAATACGCATTGTGTTCTATTGCTGAGCCAACATAACTCAATTTAAATATATGTGAAACTAAATCTTCAGTTGCTAAAAGCAACTTGTTTTAATTCAGAAGTGCAAGAAATCTACCAATTCCCACTGGAGAATATTTGTGCCCACTCTCACTTTTGAGTAAATTGAAAGTACTGATGTATCAGATGAAAGAACAAATATTGTAATAGAAAAACGGTGTCAAGGAAGGAGAAGCCCACAAAATAGAATTTATTAGAAGCACAGTTCCAAACCTTAAGCACTGTTTTACACAAAACTTTTCCTGCTTTGGAAGATGTATATACATTCACTAGTCCAACTGGACACCTCGCTGTCCTTCAGACTCATTTCATTCATCTTTAAAGCATCCTTTGACTTTGGGGGGCTTTGAATCAGGCTTCACAAGCTGCAGGCACTGTAATTAAATGCCTTCTACTTTATAATTGGCATGACTATTAGTGAATCAAACCAAGTTGTATGTGCATGTTTGCAGTAAAAACAAGTCTGGAGCAGACCTTAGACTAACTACAAAGGGTCCCTGAAGTGGAAAAATACTACGGCTTTTTCTGTGATAAAAGTCACTGTAGATATTCACGACGCTAACACTTTTTGAGAATGGGAGTGACTGTGATAATGAAGTACGGACTAAGGCCATGGTGTAGTATTAATCTCTGTTATTATTCTGTTACATAGGTATTGGCACCAGGACCTAGGAGGTTTATAAATGCGACTCAGTTATAATGAGAGGGTTTCACATTCAATTTTGTGTTTGGGTAAATGATAGCCCAAGGTGCAAGGATCAGATCCCTTGCAAATCCTTGTGAAGCAGATCCCTTGCACCCTGAGCAGTCTGCCTGGAACTGCTACACATCACCAGCTGAATTCTGGAAAGGCGAAACGATGCAGACCCCTTTTAGCAAGCACTGTACTTCATCACCTGAAAGCAGACGCTTTAGCATCAATCAAACACTGCAGCTATGGCCTATAGATCCATGTGAGGAGGTTCACCCTGGACCTCAGTAAGTTTGCAGATGACACCAAGTT
>NW_010533665.1:0-10943 GCF_000687285.1 Phaethon lepturus
AGCTCCATCCTGGCTGAAACCAGGACAGAGGGACAAAAAATAACCAGCTGTGAGGGCATGCACTGACAAGGGGTCTCTAGGTGTACCTGTGCTGCTTCACTTACAGAAAATTGAGGACCTTCTGAGGGGGATACCTCTGTGTCTAGACAAATGTTTGTGCTTCTTCAAGGTCTTTTTCAGAACCTGCTAGCAATATTACAAGAGCTGGACCTAAATTAGAGTTTTCCGTGATTATGGCTTCCTGACATGTCTTACACACAGCAGGGTACTTCAGAACAGGCAGTAAATCTATCTTAGTTTTACATAAAGGCAGCAGTATAATTTAACATTTCTGTGAGGCAAATAAAGTTCTATTAAACCAACAGTATATGGTACCCTGTTTACTGCATGTCACATTATTAATCAATTGTTTGAAGATTAAAGGGAGAGTAAGGGCTTTTTAGAGCCCTTATGCTAAAAGGCATTTTGTTCTCTGTTGGTCATTGTCTACCTCGTTAGGGGCCAAGTGCAGGGGGAACTTTTGTGACTGAAAGCAAAGTCATTTCTAGCCATGAAGAGTTAACTGGTGTGGATGGCGATTGACTCTTGCAGCACTAGAAATGAGGATGGACAAGGAGCAGGTTTAAAACAAAAAGCAGCTCATTCTCCATGCAAGAGTAAGCCGTAGTGGAAGTCCTCGCTGAGGGATTTGGAATGTTGAAAGTTCACAAGGGCTCGTGGAGCGAGTGGACAAGTTCATGGAGGAAAAATCCATTCATGTTTGCTGTATACATAGCAAAAATGCACATCTCGGGAAGTTTCCTTGGCTGAAAATACTCGGCACTTGGATGTGGACGAGGCAAAGCAAACCTCGGCTCAAAAAGGACTTAGAATCTGTGACCCAGGTGGGGATGCAGGAGGATCCTGTCCAGTGGGCTGAAGTGGGACAGGAATATTTTTAAATTTTGGTCACTGGGATGTTGATCTTTTTATGCCTAAGTGTGTGCTTAGGTGGGCTCTTGCCCTGGTCACTACAATGTCATGGTCTGGAATAGATGTTAGGAAGACCTCAAGGATTTTTATATTTATTGTCTTCAAAGTCCTTTCAAACTCTCAGGAGGAAAGCAGTGTGAAATGGAGACATGTAACTAAATTCTTTTGAATACCATTCTTTGCAAATTACCCATAAGTTGATGAATAAATAACGAATATAGCATTTCTTTACTCATCTGTTTGACACTAAAAATGAAAATGCGTCATCTACTGCCTTTAACTCATAACGAATTGTGAAGAATAAAGGGGAATAAAAAAACATAGCAGTCTTTTTCTCTTTTAGGTGGGCAAATTTTGTGGGTGTTTTGCAGCTGCTCAGACCAGCCTGCTCCCAGTGAAGAGTCTCATCTTTGGGTTCAGCATCTGCAGCAGCAGGTGGAGAATAGCTGTGTCTCAGTGGGACAGGACTGTGTCAAGATGAGGGAGGAAGGTGGGGGTGTCAAACTACTGAACTTGATCCTGATGATGCAAAACAAAGCAAAAGGGGATTTCAGACAATGGCTTAATCAGGAATCCCTGATTAACCCCTGATTAATCATCATCAGAGCACAGTGCTGCGGCTTTATGAGAGAATATGAATAGTGGTGGGCTGCTAGAAAGCGGAAGAAAGAGGCTCTTCCATTAAATACGTCATCCAGACTGGGAGATGAGTCTTCTCTCGAAGAGTCACTAGTGCCCCTGAGTCCTGGTGCCGTGGCTTGTCCCCTGATCCTGCTAGCAGCCGTCTGTCAAAGGCTGAGTGTTTCTTCTGATGGCCCTCAGCAGGAAACAGCTTAAGAACATTGTGTGGGTCACAGGAGGACATAGCAGAGGTAAAGCGTAGACATTGTCTGGCAAGAGCGGGAGTTTTCCTCTGGACATTGTCTGGCTGTATGAGATACCATCAAGGCTTTGTCATAAGGAAATATGCAAAATCCATATTGCTGTTTCAGAGGAAACCAAGGGAGGCTTCAGTAGCTTCAGAGACTGAACTGAGAAAAACGGTGACGACCTAGAGGTATGTTTCTTCTGGCAGCTGGAGAGAAAGTTCTCAACCGCTTTGAAATGATACAGGAAGAAACCAGAAGATTGTGCTCTTGTTTTATGACCTACAGCATTAGGTTATGACAAGAGGTTATGGAACTGCTTTCACTGATATTTTTAAAAACAGAGTAATAGCTACTGAATGTGCTCTGTTTGGGCAGCTTGATCCTTTCCTGGTGTGCAGGTTTGGCCTTGATGACATCTTGAAGTCCCTTCCAGAGCTGCATTTCTGTGCTTCCTATGACGCTGTTGCTGTCATGCATGACTTGATAAAACAGAAGCCTGAAGGTGTGGTGTGATGTAGTAGAGAGGAGACAGCCACTGGGGTCTGAAGGTTGGTGGCCTCTCCCAGCTGGGCAATGTTGGCTTTCAGGGACGTTTCGCTCTCCAGGGACATGGATCCTACGGACACTCCAGGGAGCAGCTTCTCTGCCTCTGGCCACAGTAGGATCTGCTCCAGGAGTGGACTTGCTCTCAGCCTTGCTCACCTGACAGTACAGTCAGTGCTGAATTTGTTACGTCTAGTTTCTTAATCCTGTCAGTATTGTAGATAGTAGGAATGACACTGTATTGATGGTTAGTACACACTGGGGTCCAACTGCACAGCAGAAATGAATTCAAACTGTGATTCCTTTTTACTCTCCCTTAATTAGATCCTTGTTCATTGTTTCATGTTTCCTGTGAGTGGCATTCCTATCACTTGTCTGTCATGCATTAGGTGATCAGTTACTTTGTTGGTACACTAAGCACTCCCAGGTGCCAAATATTTATAGCATTGTGTGCTCAACACATTTTATATTTTAATTTTTTAGGTAGACACTGAACTATCTGCACATCCTCTTCCTCACAGTGCCACAGATGTCCCATTTAGACCTTTGTTAGGGAGTTGTTACTTATTACTTAGTATTAACTGTCCATCTTCATCAGCTCATTATTTCACTTGTAATACTGTTTTTCTGCAGTCAGTCCTGTGTTTTATAAGAAGTGGCCTTGCCAGTCTGCCCAGCATAGTACTCGAGGCTGCAGCCTCCCTGGGGCTGGCTATGGCAGCGCCTTTTGGCTATCCAGTGTGCCGAGGGACCAACCGACAGATTTCTCTGTGCCTTGGCAAGAGGCTGTAGCCTGCACAGCAGTTCTTACATGGGCTTTGCTGATGCTTGCTGCGGGCAGGTGGGATTGGTGCACGGAATTGGCTGAATCCATTACAAGAAGAGAGAAACATTTCAGAAGTGGTATTTGTGCACAAGATGTTTGGATGTGACAGTGGCAAGCTTCAGGCAGGGATATGTGCAAAGCATCTGGGCCAGGTCTTCGTAGTCGTTGGCTCGTCTGGTGTCCTGCCGAATCCAGTGGCTATGTTTTATAGCTGGGCAGGTAAGGCACAAAGCCTGTGGGGACACATCTGGGCCCATCGGTGTTTGCAGGTGTGTGTTGCATCCTGGTGGAGTTGGGGAATTACTGCTGCTCACGTGCCTCTTGTAACTAACATCTGGCTAGAAAACAGCTGGCTAATTTCAAGACTGCACTTGTCCTCAGTGGTCTCTACTCACGCCGCTTCTCAAGACCTGAGTACATGTCCCAGTGGGGCTCAGTAGCAGCTCTGTTCCCTGGAAGCTGGAACAGTCCCTATTCCAGCCCTTTTTTCCTTCATAAATTCCTCCCAGACCAGGTGAGCAAGGGTGCTCAGAAACAACAGATGCCATCAGGTTTTTGTAAGGGAGCTCTGGGCAAAACTGGGAGAGCGCATCCCTCCTGCAGATCCAAACCAGGACGTGGACGAGCAGGGCAGAGCTGCGTGCTGGGGACGGTACCCCTCTGTGGCCACGTACCCTGCTCGCCGAGCGGAGCCAGGGAGCTCTGTAAGCTTAGAGACAGCTTCACAGCAGCAGCTCTGCTCAGCAGAGCCTTGCCAGCTGCCGGGCAGAAACAGGGGACATCAGCCAGCCCTACTCAGGGTTACCAGGAGCACGGTATGAGGTGGAAAAGTCAAGGACGTGGTGGACTTGGAGGCAGAGAGCCCATACACTTCATCCTGTACCACGTCCGGGTGCCAGGACAGGCTGTTTCTGTGCAGCTTGCAGGAAGATGCTCTGGCCCTGCTGCCCTGCTGTCTCTGCTCAGCTCCCTCAGGAGCGTCCCGTGTGGAGCCCAATTGCCAGGGACCTCCTGTGCTGCCTGCCCAGCGGTGCTGCCCGGATTGAGCTCTTGCAGGAGGCAGGGTGCAGATTGCAGCACCTACATTCTCAACCGCAATGCAGAGTGTTGGGTCATGGCAGTCTGACCCCCTGACGCCCCTTTTCCCCACCCTGACCTGCAACTTAGCTCTTGAGTAGAGTTGTTTTTCCCTTGGCCTCAAGTCTGGTGTGATTTCAAGGCTCCTGTCAATCCTCTACGGAGAATTGGGGTGACTAGATGAATTTTCTGATAACTGGAAAAGGGCTAACGTAATTCAGTCTTTCAGAAGGAAAAAAAGGAGAGTCCAGAGGGTTATGGACTGGTCAGCCTCAGCCTGGAAAGAGTATGGGGCGTGTCCTCTTGTGATCCCCGTCTCCAAACAGATGAAGCACCATAAGGCGATCAAGACATGGATTTTACTAACAGCAAATTGTGCTTGACCAAGCACAAAGTTAAGGCTTTAAGTGCTTTAAAGCAGTAGCCCATTAAATATTTTGTCTGTTATCTTCTTGACATCCCTCCTGATAACGTCTCAGTAGATCGTTCAGTGATCATTAACAGCCCTGATGATGAGGGTTTTTGAAGCAGTGGCTTAAGGTGTTCCTGGCACAGCTCAGTGCTCAGACAGGCACACCTCCACTCCGCAGAGACACAGGATGGGGTGTGAGGAACGTGACTGCTGCCAGAAATCTCCCCTACCTGCATTCCTTGGAGCACCAGGAGCTCCCCTTAATGCTTGTTGGGGGATAGCAGGGGTTTATGTCACTCCATGGCAAGGAGCAGTTGTCTTGGCGTAAGGCAGTGCAGAGCAGCACAAGAAAACCTCTCCTTCTCCCCAAAATGGCACAAGATGTCTATGGCCATCCATACCGCCATGGGGATGGCGAAGAGAGACCGTCCCCATGGGAGTGCAGGAAGACTGTGGATATCTCCCGGCAGAGCTGGCTCGGTTTGGCATTGCGAGTGCCCAAGTTTCGGTGCAGTGTGTGTACAGTGGTGGAAATGTCAATGCCACAGCACCGGGAGGTAGCTGTGGGGTGAAGCTTGTTTGGGGGTCCCAGGAGCTTGAGAGAGTTGGTGTAAGTTGTTGTCGGAGCTTGGATGACTGCAGTGGCATTTTAGGCTAATGAACTGTCCCCCTTCCACAACACCCTCAGGAGGGCTTTAGAGAACTATGCATCAAGAGTAAGGACGTGGGCAGGGAAAGCCACCCTGAGCCACTGTACAGTATATAACTTAATTTATCGTGTGGCTGTTTGAGTCTGTGTCTCATCAAAGTGGCCTGTGACCCATCTAATCAGTGATTTAGGATTCCAGGCAGGATACCTCTGGGCGGGTGCTCCTTGCATGCAGCCATTGGGGGCCAGAGGGTGAACTGCCAATGCTCATGGTTGTGGCTTACTTCTACAGTTTTGATGTCTGGTGTGAAGGACCCGTGGAAGAGGCTGTGTAGACCTCTGAATTCCCATTTTGGAATGTAACTGCTGGGTGTTGGATAGGGTGAAGGGCAGGCTGAGAGGGGTTATTACCAGCTGTTTAGCATCTAGTTTTGGTCAGGGAAATCATCCCCTAACACCTCTCAGGAGGGAGAACCTGTCTGGAATTTTTCTCATCATACCCAAAACCCACTCCGAGGGAGCTTGCTTCAAATTCTGACCCCCCATGCTGACCAGGAACCAAAACCTCAGGTGGTTCAGTGTTGTCAGACAGAAAGAAATGGCTTCTAGCAGTGGGCTTCTATTTTGGGCTTGGTCTTTTTCATCAAGGGAGAGTGGAAACCTCTAAGAGAGTTTTGCAGAAGGGAAGCCCGCACTCCTGCAAGAGCGAGAGCATGTGCAGAGCATGGGGAAGGGCAGTGGGTGGGAAGGGGATTGCAAACCCTGGCTGGTACCGTCCTGGGAATACTTCTCCCTCCTGCTGGTGCATCGTTGTCCTGATAAAAGGCACAGGGCAGCTGAATGGCAGCTGGTGTCTGGAGTGTTGACTATTGTACTAAATGTAATTAGCGGAGTCATTGTCCCCAGTGATGCAGTTCTCCCAAGGTGGACAACAACAGAGGCATGCACTTTTAGGGCAGCAGGTTTGCATTTTTTGAAAGCCCATCTGTCAGTGCAATGCTCCAACCAGCCCCATGGCACAGACTTTCTCCATACTAAATACCTGGTTCTGGGCATTGGTTTGCCCTGTCCTGTGTTCTGGCTCTTGCCCCCACAACATGCCCCTTTTCCCACCCATCTGGTGTGAGCCTCTCATGCCCAGAGCAGTGACCTGTGGGTGGCAAAGTGTTGAGAAATGCTTCTTTGAGTCTAGTACTGACTTTTGATTAGCCAGCTAACTGGGGTAATCCCAGTTTACTCATTACACCAGCTTTCACAGGGAAACCAGTAAGGACCTCAGAACCAACTGGGGAATCCTCTGCGCCGTCACTCACTGTCCCTGTATGTCAGGCCCTGTGTCCTCGTCTGCTACTGAAGAACTTTGCTCTGTTTTCCAGTGTAAATGTGTGACCGTCCCTGTGGCTCTCGCAGTTCTGCATGACGTGGTTAGTTGGGAAGTTACAGATTGTCATTAAGCACTGAAGACATGGTGAAGTTAATAGTAATTGCATGAACTTAGCTTAAACTTTGAGGCTTGTTCAAATAGTCCAAGCCTAAAGTATAGCTACAGGCTCAAACCCAGTCAGCTCCAGTCCATCTCCAAAGGTCTGTGGCTCACGTACAGCCCTGAGCGGGTGGAGACAGCCGGAGTTCTTGTGGCCATATTGCAAACCATTTATTTTCTCATCCTAGGCAATTTTCTATTTGCCTGAAGTCCAGTATCTTGACCTTAGGTAGACTCCAAGTCCTTCCTGTACTCATTACTACTTGAGATTTCGAAACCTAGCAGATTTAAAAGTTAATTTGCAGTGGCACTCACTCCGCAATGTACCTAAGTCCTGCAGAGAGAAGGCACAATGTGTTCTTCAGATAATTTGCAGCCCAGGCACAAAGACACAGTCAAGGAGGGCAACAGCAATGGAGCAATCAGCAAAACATGTTTATATACTATTTATACAAAACTATAGTCCATCTGAGGCTGCAGACTTTGTATTAGCGAGGTCTTTTGAGGACACGTGTGTGGAAAGCTCCTTACAGCCTTCACACTTGCTGGTGGCTCTGAGCTGTCCTTTGGGAAGGGCTTTCCCAGGCCACGCTAGTATACTCCCCTGGCTTTACGTGAAAGCATCCAGAAGAAACTTTCAGAGGAGAGCCTTTGTCTTTAGCTAGGATGCTTGAGGTCCCGTGGCAGATTTCTTTTGTCTTCACACCACAGGCAGTTGTGGTTTGGCGTGGGGGGAGATCAGCTGGCAGAGATCTGCCGGGATGACGCTCCAGTGAGGAGCTGCCCCGCGGCCAAACCGGAGCAGAAGGACGGAGGAGAGCCCTGGCCTGAGGCCGTGAGAGCAGCACGTGTCCTTGAGCCCGGTGTCCTGTGCAGGAAGGCATGGCAGAGGGTGAGCAAATCCATGGGTGGGACGGGGCAGTGAAGAGGGTGCCAGGGATGCCGGCATGCCGGCAGCGCTGACGGTTGGGCACTGCTGGTTGTTGGGCTGGTGCGGGCCAGTTTCACCGCAGCCGTGTGCTGGCTTTAAGTGTGTGGATGGCACTGCTTCTGTAGAAGAGCAGCCTGTTTGCCAAAATGGGTATTAGTGTGACAATTAATATCAATTAGTGTATTGACAATGCTGCTCTGACAACCATGACTGTCCCGATCCTGGCTGTTGCTGCAGGATGGCTTTGTATCTCAGAGGAAAGTGCATCGCCAGGCAGCACTTAGTTCCGTGAATGGAAAACGGCTGGAGCAGGCAGGCACTGAAGCTCATCTCACTGCTGCTGGAGTGAGAAGATGCGCAGGAGGGAGGACAAGATCAGTCACAGCGAAGATGTACATGGGTTTGTGGAGAGCTGGCTGTATCCTGACAACAAAAAGGATCATGCAGCGTCAAGGCTGGGGATGCCAAGTGGGTTGAATGCGGCAGGATCAGGAACGGTGCCATTAAAAGCAAACATCATGCGCTAATGGCAGAGCAGGTTGAGAAAACATCTTGTCATGTTGAGTAAACAAGAGCCCCTTGCTTAGAGATGCTTAACACTTTAGTGTTTCAGTGCACATGGCTTATGTTCCTGGCTGTTGCTGCTGCAGCTCACAGGAATCGAGTGTAAAGGGGCAGGTTTTAGAGGCCACGTGAGGGGAAGCGAGTATGAAATCAGCAGGAGGTGGGGGAAGCGGGAATTTGCTCAAGTGTTTACTGGACTTGATATTGGTCTGTGCCCCTGCCAGCTGCTTCCCTCTCAAAATCTCAGTGCTTGTCTTCTATACTGGAAGAAATGACATGCTCAGCCGTCAATTATCTCCTTATTCTAAGCTAAAAAGTCAGACTCTGTGAGAGTCCTCTGACAGGACAGCGTATCCCGAAATGGGGGGCTGCCCAAGAGTGAAGCTTTGGCCGAGCACGCAGCTTGATGGCCACCTTCTTTGCAGAGTTGTCGTCAGAGTGTGGCACCTCTCCGTGGCGAGGCACCTGTGAAAGACCCTCGGTTGGATGGTCGGGTGTTAGCAGGAACCCCGATTACCAGAGCTGGGGCCAGGTGCAGCCTCAGCACCGATGTTCCTGTTGGAGGTGGCAGCGTGTCAGAGAGGTGTTGGGTCTGGCTTGCTCCTCCGGAAAGATCTGCCCCTCTTTCCAGTTTCACAAGCTGCAGTGCCTGCCAGCACTGGTGGGGTTTGGGAGCATCGGAGCACTGATTGCAGAGAAGGCGGAAGGTGGGTGGATGTGCTTTCCCAGGCTTTCAGGTGTGGGCTGGGGTGGGGGTGGCTCTCGGAGGCTGCTGCCTGCTGCTGAGCCCGGAAGGCTGAACCTTCAGAGGGCGATGCCCTGGGCTGGTCCTGGGACAAGCTCGCTGGGGATTGTGTGTTACAGACTTCACCCAGTGCAACAGGCAGGGCTGGGGGGAGCCCGGGGGTCTCTGGGTGAGTGAACTGCGATCTCGCGGTAAGCATGGCAGCACGGAGCGGGTATCCTCTGGAAAGGGTCATCACGCAGAACCAGTAGCTGAGCCATGGTCTCAGCCCTTTGCATTTCAGCTTGACTCTCACCAGCAGGCCACCAGCTGCGATTCACTTTCAATTTGTCTGCTTAGTGGGACCTCGTTTCAGCATGCCCCCGAAGCAAAATCCATTTGGTTTCCTATCGATGTGCTTCAGGCAAACTCACAGCGGCTCTTAACCAGGAAAAGGGAGCCTGCAGAGCATTGCCCGAGGTGCTGCAGCTCCATGATCATTATCTGTTTGTCTGCTGGACGATTCATGTCAACATGAACACATGCAGGCAAAGAGACATTTACCTGGAAGGTTTAGGAAATTACGGACTGTCTGGAGATCTTTAGAGGAAGAAATTGCATCTCCCTGGAAATTTCCTGAAGATCTTAAAAAAGAAGCACTGCTGCTGTTTATGTCAACAGCCCAGTAATCCAATTTCAAATTCATAAATATAGCTTTGCTCAAAAGTTATTTGCATTTACCTTGTACCTAGGTACCAAATGCTACAGAAATGCTGTATTGCATTTATTCTTCCTTAATGTGTGTCTGCAAGGAGACCCCAGGCAGACTTGACATCTGAAGTCAGGGGCAGCACAGAGAAGAGAGTGCCATGGATGAGCACCAAAGATGAATGGGAGGGAAATTAACTTCTTCTGTTGTAAAGAAGGCTCAGACGTTCAGACTCTTCCCAATACATAACTTGGCTTCTGTCTCATAGTTATACACAGGATTATGTTCTGCTTGGAGAGCCGTAAAATACAGTGCTTCTTTCTCACCAAATAATTGTAAGCCATGAAATAGATGGAGCTATAGGTCCTCAGAGAAGATATCGAGATTTGTCATGACGGAGCAGGTGTGGGGCTGGAGGTCGTCTGCCTTCTTGATGGTTATATCGCTATTCATGGGAACCTGTTGCAGTAGCTTTTGATTTTTTTTTTCCCCAATAAGACATTTCTTCCACTGCTTCGCAAATCCTTGTAGCACTACTGCACATCTGGATATGCAGCACTGAGTGCTCGCCCACGGGTCTGAGTGAGCTTTGGAGGATGAAAGAGTAGTATATTGACACCTTAACACTTTTGATGACAACTTTGGTCAACTTCTGTTGCCCACTGGGTTGGCAGAGTGGGTTGCCCGGGGAGGTCGTGGTGTCTCCATCCTTGGAACTATTCAGACACAACTGGGATATGGTCCTGGGCAACTGGCTCTGGGTGGCCCAGCCTGAGCAGGGGCTTGGACCAGGTGGATCCCAGAGGTCCCTGCCAGCCTCAGCCGTTCTGTGCATCTGTGAACTTTGCAGTTCTCCTCCGCAAAGGTTATTCTGGAAGCGCCAAACCTTGTTCCTGCCCTGCTAAGGACCGATGTCTCATCCTGCGTGCCTCCTTCAGAGCTGTCTGCCAAGGTGCTGACCCATGGGCCACTCCTAAAGTCCTTTTCCCCTTCTCCATCTCCCAGCCAGGGGCCCAACGGCTGCGAGGGGGTGGCATGGAGTGGGGAGGCCAGAGCCTCCCGGCACCGGCTGCAGACGGGCACCAGCGCACGGGAATGGCTGTGCAAGGCGGTGGCTCGGCAGCTGGGATGGGCAAGGTGGCTGCGGTCAGCGGTGAGACCACGGGAGGTCTTGGACCGCTTCT
>NW_010533666.1:0-10790 GCF_000687285.1 Phaethon lepturus
CAGCCGTGTGGCCTGTTCGTGGAGCCCGCCAGAAGAAAGCGCGTTTTGCCGTAGGTACATAACAGCGGTTTTGGAATACTGCTTGTCATGTTCCGTGGAACCGGGGCGGGGGACGGAGGGGCAGGGTGTGTGAGGTGTTTGGCTGGGTTGCTTGTAGTCTCTTTAAGTGGTTCCAGGTTCTAAGACAAGAAGGACTTTTAAGACTTTTTTTTTTTTTTAATTGAACTCCTTTCTCCTGTCAGTCTTTAACGTGTGAGTTTTTAGGACCAGCGGCATCCTTCCATCGCGTTTGTACTTTTTTTTTTTTACGTCATCCGGAGTGATTTGATGTGTTTGGGTTCTTTTGGGTTTTTTTTTCCTTTGTCAGTGATGAACGTAGCAGCAGATTCAGTCTGCTTCCCTACATCCAGAACAGTGGTAACCGTATGTGCTACCAAATAACTTCTTTAAAGCACTTTAAAATATGTGAATTTTAGAGAAAATACTTTAACAATAAAACAGACCTTATGTTTAGCCGATCCAAAGGCCTTATAAAGCATTAGGTTTGTGAGGATCCTGTCTCTTAAAGTTTGTCAGCCTGCCTCTCCGAAGGATAAGAAAGGCAGTGTGGATACCAAAGTTGTGTTATTTATGTCAAATGAATAATTAGAGTATGTGTTCAAGTGCTGGATCTCTAATAATACAGTTGGGTATGTATACTTTGTTAACTGATGTTGATCAGCTGAGAATAAAATTAAACTGAAGCAGTTACTGCTAAATACCTAAATTGGTGGTGCTTTGCATGAATTACATTTAATTTCATATGTATGTCGACAGCATAGCAAATCTGTTAGATTTTATTTATCCTACTTAAGAGATTTTTGGTGGTGATAGATCTACTACTGAGACAAAAGGAGACTTGCTAGAAAAAGAAGGGCTTTCACCTATCAGCAAATTGAATAAGAAGGTTATTTTAAAATTGATGTTCTGAAACTATTCATACAACTTCCTCCTCTAGATATCCGGGACACTGTGAAGTACAAAGAAGTCATGAAACAGTATCCTTTTTTTGTCTAAATAATGGTATTTGAAATCTGAGATTTTGTGAAATCTGTCTGTCACTTCTGCACACCACGACAAAGGGGGCAGGAGGCGTTTGGAATTGCAGTAATGCAGAAGATCAGAAGTTTTTGACTATGTATTTCTTGCATGTGAGGTTAGAAACGTATGTTCTACAAGATTTGGTATTCCTTAGGTAATTTTCTCCTGTGTTAAAAGTCATTCTGCCTAATAGTACATTTTTACAAATAATAGGCTCTCTGCCCACATCGTTTTTCTTTCTGTTCTTTTGAAGAGCTTGTATCTTTCTTTGTGGAAGCCAGCAGCCTTTTCCCCCCGTGTTTTAACATGTCTAATTTTATTTGTTATAAACAAATATGCAAATTCCTATTTGTAGTAGGTAGAGAAAACAGTTTTCCCATCGTTTGACCATAATCAAAGCACTGTTGTCTTTCTGAATCTCAAAGACTTTGACTGTGCGCTCTTGCTGCACAATAGTTTGACTGTAGTTCAGTAACATTACATTAAAATGGCCACACTTCCAGAGCGGTATGGAGGTCCTTTGTCTCCTAAGTAATAGCTTGTGCAGGTGGCAGTAATATGCAGTGTTTGGATTTGACTTGCTAGTGTGACTATTAAATTTAATATTTTAGAGAAGAATAAAGGTTGTGGGGGATAGGATTCTTGATTTTGTCTGTTGTTTGATTTGGAGTTACCAGCAAAACATCCAAGTATAAGCTTCACTTTGGTATGTAGATGCATTATTTGCTTTACTGTGTCTGTTAGCCGTTGCTAGAGTTTAAGCATCCCATTAAATAGTGCTTAAGGAGGGTATCTGGCCTTGTGTTTGGATACTGAGAGTATTGGCCATAGAAGACATGTACTGATGAATCGGTGCTGGTTCTTATGCAATTTAAAAAAATAATTCTTTGTTTCTGTGAACATAACTAGTATACAGATCTGTATGCATGAAAAAGGATTTTGGAATATTCACCTCTAAGCTGATGTTTTGAGTATCTTTACAACATTCATTCCTATTATCATTTAAATTCTGCTAAAAATTTATTTGTGCAAGAAATATTTCAATTATCCTTTGAAGTATGAATTCTTAAAATTAAGTGCATTCAGGGCATTGTTAAATTCTGAGTTACTGCCTGTGTTGTAACTCTTTTTGGAAAGACGAAGATGGCTTTGATGTATACACATACGTATGTTTTCCCTTTGTCACAATGATAATGCTTGGGGAAGCAATGACATAGCCCCTTTTCCTTTTGTCCATCACGTGTTTGGGCAAGAGAGAGACGACTTTGTATTTGTTATGCTACTACATCACCTAGAAGACATAATTGTGTATTAGGGGTATTGTCTTTTGCCGCAAGGTATCCAATGCGCGTTGTACATGGCCCACTATTGATTGAAAAAGAAGCCCTCAGAGGTCTCCATAATCATCTGCTTTTCCTAAATGAAGCATCTAGATATGGGCTGGGCCCAAATGGTGGAATAGTGACCTCACTCAATCTCTTTGCTACAAGATTTGATCAGGTACGAGGCTGTTCCTGTGTGATCATAGAATCAGGGAATAGTTGGGTTGGGAGGGACCTTCAAAGGCCATTGAGTCCAACCCCCCTGCAATGAGGAGGGACATCTTCAACTAGATCAGGTTCCTCAGAGCCCTGTCCAACCTGACCTGGGATGTTTCCAGGGGTGGGGCACCTACCCACCTCTCTGGGCAACCTGGGCCAGTGCTTCACCACCCTCATTGTGAAAAATGTATCTCGTTGAAATCTGCCGTCTTTTAGTTTAAAACCATTACACCTTGTCCTCCTATCGCGATTTGTGATACTGTGTGGCAGATACTGTGCTTGGAGACTCGGCGGGGGGTGGGGGTGTGTTTGGAGTCTCAGAGAGCGCTGTGTTTGATTAGCCTCCTAGTATTTCTTTGGAGTTACATGAGTATTCTCCATACAGAACCATATATTTTACTAAGCAGTCCAAGTGCTTTAGCTTTCATTTGAGAGATTTCAGTTTTTCAGCTTTTTTAAAAGTAAAATTTAGAAGCCATATATACAGAACATTCTTTAGTCTTTGTACATAATGTTCTGTTGCACTATCTTCACTATAAAATCTTTCATATGAATGTTCTGATTTTGAAGTAGGGAAGGTCACTTCCGGAAATGGGTTAGGTTTTCCTAGGGTTATTTGGTAATTGACTGCTCTCTTAAATCATAATGCTAAATCAGTGCTGGGGTGGGAACTTATGCAAGATACTGAGACAGTGCACAATCTTTTAGTAAACAGGTAAGGAACAACTGCGTTTGTTATACCATTTCTTTAGCCAGGTACTAGAACACAGACAAAATCAAGGTTGTCTTTGACCTATGCAGTGTCTGATCATTTTCCATCATTCCTTAGTAGGGCATTTTCACACATTGAAAAGCTTAGAGACTTTAATCTTCTTTTGATACATACACGCAGCTGTGCAAGTTAATGTAGTTACTGTTATGAAATTATTATGAAAATTTAATGTTGTGAGCCTAAATACAAAGTATACTCCTTTTTCCATCAGGTGATGAAGTTTATTGAAAAAAGACAAAAT
Organism: Phaethon lepturus; assembly: GCF_000687285.1. Taxonomy (NCBI): domain Eukaryota; kingdom Metazoa; phylum Chordata; class Aves; order Phaethontiformes; family Phaethontidae; genus Phaethon; species Phaethon lepturus. Next base: position 3,635 of record NW_010533666.1, read on the forward strand.
GCATCCAAGTGAGTACATTCTACCAAGTTCTACTTTTCTGGGATCAGTGTGGGACAACCATGTGAAATTCTAAACATGTTCTCTGCATGTCTTCTAGGATTTTTTTCAGCCTTGGTATAAATTTCATGTGGAAAAAGGCACAGAATTAGAACAGATAAATTAGACTTTCTTTGGATCCATCGAAGAAATGTCTGCTGATTCCAGTTCTGCTTTTCTTGTCCATTAGACTGTGATTTTTTCTCATGCACTGTTCGAATAGACAACAGTTAATTCTTCTTCTGAAGAGTTTGAAGAGAGTATGTGCTTCTTAGAAAATTCAGGAAATTTTCAGGCATGCCCATAAATCTTGTTGCTGTTTGGAGGAAGCTTTTCTGATCTGTAACAGAATAATCCTGTGATTTGCTGTTATGTGCTTATGGTAATCTAGCCAGAACAGGACCTCATGTTTAACTAATTTTCCCTTATTGTTTGTCGGGGGTGACTTCTTAATAGGTATGTTATTATTGACACACCAGGGCAAATTGAGGTATTCACCTGGTCAGCATCAGGAACCATCATAACTGAGGCCTTGGTAAGTGTTTTCTACATGAGTTGACAGTGAGGTTGTGTGAAAGAAGTGACTGTTGAACAGCATGTACTTCTAATTAAAATATCTTTTACTTTGTGTTTCCAGGCTTCCTCTTTTCCTTCAGTTGTTGTTTATGTGATGGACACCTCTCGCAGTACTAATCCTATCACCTTTATGTCCAACATGCTGTATGCCTGCAGGTAAGAAAAGGTGAAAATGCAGTCCATCTATTTTGATTGCTGAGTCTCTTCAATACTTATTTTGGAGGGGAATCACAGAAAGGTTTGGGTTAGAAGGGACCTTTAAAGACCATCTAGTCCATCCTGCCTTCCGTGGGCAGGGACAGGTTTCACTAGATTACATTACTCAAAGCCCCATCCAACCTGACCTTGAACATTTCCAATGATGGGGCATCCATAGCTTCTCTGGGCAACCTGCTCCAGTGTTTTGCCACCGTCATCATAAAAAATTTCTTTCTTATGTCCAATCTAAACCTACCCTCTTTCAGTTTTAAAACCATTGCCCGTTATCCTGTCACTACAGGCCTTGCTAAAAAGTCTCTCTCTGTCTTTCTTATAAGCCCCCTTTAAATACTGAAAGACCACAATAAGCTGTTTCTGAAGCCTTCTCTGCTCCAGGCTGAACCCCCCCAGCTCTCCCAGCCTGTCCTCCCAGCAGAGCTGCTCCAGTCCTCGGAGCATTGCTGGGACCTCCTCTGGCCCCGCTCCAACAATCGGCCTTCTGGGCTGCAAGTGCACTTTGATGCCTCGTATACACTTAATCTGCTGTTTTGGTTATTCTGTCTTAGTGGTTTTCTCATTGGATAAGCAAAATAATTTAGGTACCAGTGGACATCCTGAGGTCATTGGGTCAAAACTCCAACCGAAAACATTAAATAATCCATAAGACCTTAGTATGATGAAGGCTAGTTACATCAGATCCAACACATTGCCTGTTGCTTATAAAATAATTTATCTAAGATGTATCAAGGTAGCCTAGTTTAAGCTCTTTTTTGTAAACATAAAATATTTTATTCTATTTCATTAATATTATTGATACTTTCAGTGATTGTTCAAAATTTGTTTGGAGCTCAGCATAGCATGGAGTTCTTGATTTATTGTCTTCCTCCTTGGAAGGACATGGAACACATGGATTTATGTGTTTTCTTTCATGTTAAACCAGGGAGTAAATACCTATGTAAAGATCAACATACCTAGAGCTGTCATAATTCATGGTAAATGGTGGTAAAACGTTTTAAAAAAACCCCTATCAACCCTTGTACCAAGGTCAGAAGTTATGTCACTGTGGTAGGAGTATGCAAAATGTGTCTTATCACATGCTGCTTTTTCTGACATTAGTGTTGGGCAAAAGGTGCTAGAATACAGACAGTGAAATGAATAGGTAAGCTCATGTTTCAAGGTAGTTTTGCGTTGTAGGTGTTTTGAGTTACTTGAATTCATTGCTCAGTTCACAAATAATATTTCAAAACCTAAGGTTTGAGTCACAATAATTGGAAAATGCCAAGAGAGTTAAAAACTGGGGTCTGAGAGTCATAGAAATAGTAATCGGAGTCAACTGGGTGTGTAGAAGGAGATTTTATATGTTACGGATGTGCACTTACATCTTGAGGGGTGAGGTGGCATATTTTGTTCAACTGTGGTAAGCAGGATCTGGGAAAAAATTATGTTCTAATTGATACAGAGAAAAATAATTATCTTTTGAAGTCGAATGTATTCAGTTTTGCACAAGTCTTGCCTGCCTTACGCTTAACTTGTTTTCTATTCTAGTGAAATTTAAATTAATTTTTTAACATTTTGTGTGTGTGGGTTTTTTTGTTCCCCTCCCCAGCATCCTGTACAAGACAAAGCTACCTTTCATTGTTGTCATGAACAAAGTAAGTTAAAGCTGTGGTTTCTATGTCCTAGTGGAACGTTGTTCTGTTAAGCTTGCTTTGCTGTAGTGTCTTTGTCTTACTACAATAATAGATTTTCTAGAAAACAGAGGCCGGGAGCGAGCTGCAGGCTGAAAACCAAATCTAAAAGGGTCTTTAATCTGATATACAAATGCACAAGAAGAATCAGAGTTGGACGGTTATCAAACCCAAATGTTTGAGTTAGAGATGACAGTAACCATTTGAAAAAGGTTTTGCACCTTAACCTTAGGCTGTAAGGAAACTTTGTAACATAAGGGTAAGTTCATTACTGAATCTGCTCTTACAGTACCCTGCTTCCTCAGAACAATTGTCTTAATCATTATTTCTTTCTACTTAGCAGCAGGCTGATGACTCACAGTAGGAATTGTGTAACACCTGCCTGTTTTGAGGAAGGAGTCCCATGTATTGTAGCGGGCAAAACTTAACAAAAAGTGTTTGGTCCTGATTAGTAACGCTAAAAATATGCCAGTATTTGCCAGAAAGCAGATACTAGCCTAGGTATACATCTCCACTGTTGTATAAGGTACTTGTAGACTTGAAGGAATGATTTTGAACTTAACAAGTAGCCGGCTCTTTAAACATAAAAATTTCACACGTTAAAAGATAGATTTTTGGTGTGAATATTCTTTCTTTTCCCCACAGACATCCTTTGTATTCCAGGAATTGCTCCCCAACCTAGCAAGCTTTTGTGTGTGGGTGCACGTATATCCCATACACTTCCTCTAGAAAACCCATGTTTGAATGTGAAATTTTACCTCACACCGGCTGAGTAGGATTACTGTCCAACTACACACATCTTCCCTGTGACCCAAACCATGCATGTCTTTCATATCTGCTCGCTTACTTAGCAAGTTTTTGTACGCTGTTTTCTTTATAACTCTAGACAGTATTTTTAGAATAAGCTGATAGGCTTTTTTAGTAGAAAAAGGCATGAGGTAGGAAAATCATTCTTAAGAAAATAAATTTTTTTGAAAGACTGAAAGAAATGGGACTTCATCAGTATAGGTAGGGAAAGGCTTAAGATTCATTACTTTAACCTTCATTTTGATCTGATGTTTAGCCTTCAGTAAAAAGTAAAGCCAACAGCATTTGCAGAAATTTTTGACAAGCATTTTAAATTTTAGTGTTGATGGGAATGGAAGAATCCCAAGGAACTGGTGTATGGGCAGTGACAAACACACAGATTTAAGCAACGTTAAGATTTGCAGAGGGGAAAAAACCAAAGTAATTTGTAGAGTTAATTTTATTTCTAGAATTTAATCAAGCTAACTCTAAATAGTCAGGCTTTGACCCTTGATGGATTCAGTTCTGTCTTAAATCTCTTGAGTAATGCTAGGCAATACTTTCTTTATCTGCTTTCCTCCTTCCCCTTGGTGCTGGGAGATGAAATATATCAGAGTTTTAAATGTCTCTATATTGTGACAATAGTGGATATACATGTGGCAAGATGTGTTTATAAAACTCTTTAATAGACTGTTTACATACTAATCCCTGTAAAATTATGGAACCATCTCACCTGTTTGTGTCTATCATCTTGCACTGCGTTTAGATTATAACTTCGTCAGGTTAGAGCACAGCTCACTTTATAAAAAGATCCTGTAGGCTGTTACCCAACGTGGAAATGGCTCCCTCTTCCTTGCTGACCCCAAGGCAATCAAGAATGGATGGGGTCCTCAGTGAAGACTGTTCTTGTCTGGCCTCAACCATACAATCTAATATTTACAACTTAAACTTTTTTGTACAGTATGCAATTTTTGGATGCCCCTTTCCAGTGAACCATAGAAGCCTTCAAACTTGCAATTCTTTCCTTAAAACGCCTATTTAAAACTGGGATAGTGCTTGTTTGTCTTCTTTTCCTATATTCAACTAGTTGGTTTGATTATAAACGGAGTGTGGAAAACTTCAGACCAGGGCTGAATATTTTGAAAAGATGAGAATTTTGAAAGTAACTTTAAAATTAAAATTTTTAATTTGTCCACTTAACAGCCTAAGGCTAAAAATTCATCGTAATAATAACTTCAGAAGTAATAACTTCAGAAGATTTTCTCTTCTCCTTCCAGACTGATATCATTGACCACAGTTTTGCAGTAGAATGGATGCAGGACTTCGAGACTTTTCAGGATGCCCTGAATCAAGAGACATCCTACGTCAGTAACCTGACTCGTTCTATGAGTTTAGTGTTGGATGAATTTTACAGTTCACTGAAGGTAAGAATCTTCCTTTTTTTAGTACCTCTCATAAAAGCCTGGAGAAGGGAAAGCTCAAGGAGGATATTATTGATGTGTATAAAGAACTGATGGGAGGATGTAAGGAAAACAGAGACAGGCTCTCTTCAGTGGTTCCCTATGAAAGGACAAGAGTCAGTAGACATGAAGTGAAATACAGGAAACTATGTCTAAACAGAAGAGGAAAACAGAATTGCTGTAATTGTACTGATTTGACCATACTGGAACAGATTGTCCAGAGAAATTCTGGAGTCTCCATCCTTGCAGATACTCAAAACACACTCAGACAAGATCTTGAGCAACCTGTTCTAGTTAATTGCTTGCTTTTTGAGCAGGAGAGGTTCGACTAGATGATCTCCAGAGGCGTCTTCCCACCTTAACCATCTGTCCTTCTGTAAAAGAGGTTTGCACTGTCCTTTTGAACTGGAATCTGTTGATGAGCCTTGCACTCGGGGCGAGAATTTGCTGGTTTGAACATAAAGTAACTTTAGTTGCTTGTCACACTGACTGGCAGCCTGTATCATTTAATACTGAATTGTGAACCATCAGAAGAAAGCTGAGATAGGCTGGTAAGAGGTAATGCTCTGTGTTGCAGCATCTCCCATCTGAGATAATTTTCCTTGTTCTGAAAGTGTCGAGTACAGTTGGGCAATTTACTATGCAGGAAGAAGGGAAAGAATCTCAAAACCAAGCAAACAAAAAAATCCTACATATTTGCTGATGCAAGAAAAAGTGTGGGTTTTTTTTTCCACTTACCAGATTTTGAGAGGACAAATCCATTCAGTTTCCCTGAAAACACTATACATTGGAGGATGTTAATGATCCCGTAGTTCGTGCTAAAAAGGTTCAGCTAATTGTGTTTTTCGTCAGCTCTTAGTTAAGAAAAAGCACGCAAACGGCTTTATGGATATTACAAGAAAGACAATGAAAATAAATAAGTGATTCCATTCATACAGATGATGATAATTTAGTCAAAACAAAAATATTTTAAGTGCTCTATGTGGAACCCTACGCAGTATTACACACAAAATGGTTTGTAGTGCTGTAGATAGAAACTGCTTAGTTTTTCCAGCTGTGATAATCCATCAGTTACCTAAAAACTTGGTTTAATTACTCTTCTGGTATATGGTTTTCTTTTATAGGTGGTTGGTGTTTCTGCTGTGCTTGGCACAGGACTGGATGATTTTTTTGTTCAGCTTTCTAAAGCTGTAGATGAATATGAGAGGTAAGGTGATAACCTTTGGTCCCTGACCCAGTGAATACTTGCTGAAGTTACCAATTCATGAGCCCACTCCTTTGATTTGGAGGACTGTTCACTTTTCACAGCCAAGGTAGTCTAGTGTTTCTAATAAACTTAAGTGCAAGAGTCAGCATAAAAAGCAGCAGTCAAAAGGAACTATTCAGTGGTAAATTTTTGTGCTAACTGTTCAGTGAAAAAGTAAAAGTTACCTGTGCCAGCAAACCTCTGCAGTAATTTTTTTTCCTTTCATTCCATACAATGATCAAGGTTTGAATTGTCCTCAGGAAGCTAAGAGATCAGTTTGGCAGACTGAGTAGATGAGCAAGTTGAAATTCCACAATTCTTTGAGAATTTGCTCCTTACTGGATTCCTCCCCATGAAACACTGCCAGACTGCTCTATAACAGCAGAAAGTAAATCCTGTAGCTTGGATTACTTGGAAGCACCTAAACCAGACCATAGATTATTATTAGAGGAAAATGGTGGATTGGATAGCTGGAGAGAGGCTGCTACAGCTTCATGCTCCCAGGTTTGATTAGTCTGGCCTGGTCATGCCCCCAGGTCTGCATACTGCTTAGTCTCTGCTTACATGCAAGTAGACCCTTTTACTCCCTTACCCCTCTCTTTCCCACACTTTTTCTTCCCCAAATCTCCTAAATCCCTCCCTTTTCCCATCTTTGGTTCCTCTCCTAAGCATCCCATAATAAATTCTGTACTATCCCCAAATGCTTTTTCCCTGCATCCCATGAGTCCCGCACCCCTAGGCAGCCATCCTTCTTTGAAAGGTGATACAGAGAGCTCCCAACGAGATATGGTGATGGATTTCATGACTGGACCATGGGGATGATGGTTCTCCTGGGACAGCCCTGGGAGGAGCTGAGATGGGGTTGCCCTTCCTCCAAGTCCTTAATTTGGATCCCCTGCCTGCCACCGTGCTTCTGTGTTCTCCGGGCTTGCTGTGATGGGTCTTTGATGGTTTGATGGCCCTCCTGTGATGCACCTGGGAGTACCTGGGCAGTATTATTTGCGCTTCCCCTCCCCCCCAAATGTGTCTCTGTGCTCTTTGGAGGTGCTGAGGAGTTTTACCACATAACCTAACAGTTTTTTCTGGCATACACTGCCTACATAATGAAACCCTAGTTAAGGGCTTCATATAAGCCGGCAACGTGCACTTGCAGCCCAGAAAGCCAA